>NC_137741.1:21083364-21223364 GCF_963264785.1 Psittacula echo | reverse complement strand
CTATGTTGTTTACCTTTTCCAAGATCACATTATTGGGCGGCCTCTGCAACCATAAACCAAACCTAACTGGCGACAACTTTACAGTCGGCGCTCCTCCTTTTGCGCACAGTTCAGGAAAAAGGGAAGCCTCTGGTTTTATAGCACATTAAGAACAGTTTTAAAAGTACTCAATGTAAAATGTTTTATCTTCCTGCTCACCCATGCTCCTCTGTTTCCTCCATGAACCGTCTGGTTTTCGCGCACTACTGGGAGATGAGAAGTTTAGGTTTGTCTCGAGGGATCCAAGTGCAGTGGCTGCAGCTCAAAAGCTTGAGCATTTGGTGTCTCATTACCCAACCTGGGGCTTAGGAAGGAGACCGGCAGTGCTGTTTCTACACCTTCCATGAAGAATTTCAACTAATGAAATGGTAGCAGAGACACAACTGAAACCCCTGCTTGAAAGAAGGATGAAAAAGATGCAGTATGTGTTTTCCGAGTATCGAGGAACACTTCGATGTGCTCATTAAAACATCATTTTGCCTCAGAAAAGCCACTTTAGTCCTTTCACCACCAAAATGCTCCCCCAGAAGAAAGTAAGTGAGCCCTCGACCTGTTCGTCACTGGAAAACCCAGTTGCTCAGAAGGTTCTGTGAGCTTTTCACATCCAACCAAAATGGCGTGGATTTGCATAACTGGATCAGCTATTTGGTATTTCTGAACCTGTATGGTCTTTGCTGTGTTTTTATTTACTGCATGTGATAGCTTGTAACCTGAAGAAGAAGGGTAAATGATAAATAAATCTATGGCATTAACAGTCTGTTTCTCAGGTCATGAAGTGTCAGTGATATCTGGATAAACCACTCCATAAAGCACATTTATTTTCTTTTCTTTAAGTTGGTTAAAAATGCAGAAGTTTGCCTCCTGCTTCATCTACTATTTAATGAATGCCTCTGGTTATGAAAAGCAACTTTCGACAGACCATCAGGTTATATTCCTGTCTCCATGGAGATACTTGGGACGGGAAGTGGCTGAGAAGACCTCTACCATCCCTCTCACATTATATTCACAAGCACAATCAAGGAAACTCAAATGAATCCACCCCAGGTAACTTAAGAGGAGTCACCAGCTCCAGCTTTAATTTTCGCTTTTACTCTCTGGAATTAGGACTTGCCCTGAAGCTCTTGTTTGAGAGATTTGCGGGTGACCCAGGGTTAGCTCTTCGCACTGCAGTTAACAAATTTTCTCTTTACATTTATACTGCTTTTCAAGCTAGTGATATATTTCTTTTTAATAGAAAAATACATATACCAACAAATCATACAGTTAGGATCTTTGAGGGAGGCTTTACAACAGAACATCTGCTTTCCCATTCCAGGAAAACTGTGGATTTTAAAACTACATATAACTTATTTTTAATCTTTTAAAATGAGGGTTAGAGTTCTATTGAGCAGCAGAAAGTCCTATTGACAAATGACCGACACACACTTGCTTTGTCTCTGCCCTGATATAAATGGGAAAGGAATATGAAAGTGCACTGCATTTCCAGGTGGTTTTCACCACTGTGGGTTTGACTCCTTCTCTGGATTCAAAGCATGATCTTCATATATACTGTACAAATTCCTGCCAAACTGAAATTGGTTATATTTCTGAAAGAAGTCACCAAACCAGAAAGACTGACCGCCCTCATTTGTTCCTGATACTGTGAATGCTCCCCACCCCAATCCATAGGTTTTGCAAATGGCAAACTTCAATCACTGTCACAAAACAGAGGACCAAAAAAGAATAATAATAATAAAAAAGACAATTCACAACAACCTTAATATTAAATATATTCTTCCAATTATATTACGCCGGTTTTCCCAGAGGTCTACAAACAAATTTCTATAAAGAGATTATTTCATCCACCATTGAACTGCAGCCACTTCTCACAGAAATCTGTTTACCAGAGTTTAGTAACACAATTCCACAAAGTGGGCATGAAAAACTACACACTGCAGAAACGACGGAGGGAGTGCGAGAAGCCAACAATAACCACTACAGTGGAGTAGGACGAGGATGCTCATAACACAACGTTCCTCAGTCACAGCAGGAATGTTGGATGAGCCAGTCTCAGGGAAGAAAGCAAATTTAGCAAATGGCTGTTTAAGACCTTGTTTAAAGCATCACAAAAAGTGTGATAAGGAGAACAAAGGCTGGTCAGCCACAAACTGAATAAAGGAATGGGGTTTAGTTCTAACCAGTTCCTGCTTAGAGCTACCCATGATCATCAAGATTAAAAATGGTAATAGAATGAAACACCAGGAGAACCTAGAGGACACCATGGAAGAGGAAAACCCACCACAACTGAGCAGGAATAATGTCATGATGCTACGAAGAAAACCCACCCCAAAATCTGAAAGGACAAACTCCATAGTGGGATGTCCGGGGAGGAACACAGTCTGAAGACACACATGGTTATTCCTTCCCTATGCTGTGTCTAAGCCTGTGCATCCCCACAGAGCTGTGGGCCGGCTGGGGAAAGTTCAAACTAAAACCACAAAACTAGCCAGAAATCTTGAGAGACCGAAAGAACTTGGGTCTTTAGACTAAAGAGAGCGAGGATGACATAACCAACCCTCTGCATCTCTTCACGTTCATTACACACAGCTACCACTATACCCTGCAGTGAGGAAAGCCTTTCTGATAATAAAGCAGAGGAACAAACCATCTAAGGAAACAAGAGAGCCTCTAATACCAGAAGCACTGAAGGGCAGCAGACGAATATTCATCAGGATTGTCCCTCCTCCTAAGCACACCACTGCAAGTCCCTTCTACCTTGAAAAGAAACAGGCAAAAATGTCAATTGCTAAAGCCTGTCACTGGAAACCATCTAGAAAAATCCTGAGCTTTCCTCAAAGAGCTGAAAAATCAATTGTGATCACTACAGATGACACAATTCTAGGGACATCTGAAAGGAAATAACCCAAAGCAACAAAGACTTGGGTATATGAGGGGAGTTTTCTAACTACACCGAGGTGCTGAGTGGGTTGAGCATCCTCACCTATGCCAGTCCACTGCCAGCAAGTAGCATTGTGCTCTCTCATGAATTAAACCCACAGTTCGACGGGGCTGGTAGAAGAATGGCTGCCATGGAACGGAAATGCTCACCTAGACCTCCAAATCATTCACTCTTATGCTGGCCTTTGGGGCTCCTCACTACGGTGAGCAACTGTCACCCATCCAAAGGGGATGAGATGGTCATGTATGCTGTGTGCTCCTACAAGTCATGTTGAAAACACAGCCCTCAGCCTTTGGTGGGGATCCCACCATTAGCAGTCCATGGACGTAGTGAAGAACAACCATTCGGACTGCTGTGTCCATTTCCAGAAGTGCCTCACAACCTCACAGCCCTATGAGGAGCAGGTATTCCTATTCCTCAAACAGGCTGAGAGTCACAACTCAGTTCTGAGCTCCTACAGCTGCATCCTTGGTAAGGAAACCAGCAAAACAGGGCAGAGAGCTGCTGCACCGGTGCCTCTGTTCATTTCCAGTTCCTGAGAGACTTGTGAGGAACCGTGCCTCCTCCTCACCCCAGCCGAGAGAGCCTGTTCAGAGCACAGAAAAGATGTAAACTTTCAGTAAATCCAGTATTTGCTGACAGTCAGTAAAAGGCCACCTACAACAACCCAACCACACAAACCAACTCACCTACAGCTTTCTTCCTAAGAGGAGCTCATCTCCCAAGTTTAAGTTTTCATTCCGATGCCCCATCATCGCTATCCGCTGCAGGAACAGTAACTGGGAGAGATGTTTCCTTCCAAGTATAGCAGGAACGTCTCCCATTCCACAAAAGCACCAACTCATGCAGGAGATCCTTATATAGTTGCAAAAGTATCTCCAAAAAGACTTCAAATGGATGCTGCCATTTTCTCTTCCAGTACAAACTGTGAAGGGTGACAACACCATAACCAACTGGAAAACACAAACTTACATCCCGACTCCAAGGATGTGCCTACGGGTGAGCATCTAGAGCAGGTCATTTTCCCACTGAGGTAAATGGAACTTTTCAGAGGTTTGAAGCTGATGTCAGTGTGACCAGGGATGAGGTTTTACACAAGACAAGGGGCACAAGCACAGAACATGTCCCTGAATGGTGGTCACAAACCACAGCCTAAGCCCTGGTCCCTCAGACTGCCTGGAATTATCAGGGTTAGAAAGCAAAATAAAACAATAAAATCAGGTTTTCAAGATCATAAGCTAATAAACCACTCAAAACACATTAAAAGCATATTAAAATATACTAGAAAATCCAGGTTTACTAGTTACTTACATTTCCAAGCTTGACCATACTGTTCAAACATCCATTTTACATTAAAACAAAAAAATCAGGCAAGAAGATTAAGACAAAAAATATAAATTTGTCTTTATCCTTCAGATTCGGAACTATTTTTTGTCCCCCTAAAAACCTCTCCATTTTCATAAAAGAAACCACCTCTAAACTAAATCAAATGTTACAGCAAGTTCCTAATACCCAAATCACATTTAAGTTCTAACTTCTTTCTGGCTAAGGAGAAATAAGTAAGAAAGCAAAGTGTATCAAAGTGTATTATCTCACAAATGATACATGTAGTGAAGCCTATGTGAAGAAACTGGTGAGAGTTTAAAATAATAGCAGATGGCTTCAAATATTGTCAGTGATGTCTGGAATGTTGTATTATAAAAAGCAAAAATATTTGCACAGATCTATCATATTTAAGATATGATAGGATAATTTAATTCTCTATTTTGGCATTAGCATTTGAACAATGTTTAATGTCTTTTAAATGGCTAGATATAATGATATATATGGAAGAAAAAACATTTCTTTCTTACTAGGAAGCATGCTGTAACCAACCCTCAATTTATTCTCACAAAAATAAATGAATGCTTAAAGGATGCTTCTGTCAATTGAAAAAACAACAGTAAAATGGCTCTTTTCATGCCAAGTTAAACTAAATATTTTTTTCCTTGACAACCTGCTTACATTTAAATGCAACCAGGCCAAATGTGGTCAATAGTATGGATTACACGTAACAAAAAGAATCTTAGACCATGCTAACACAGGGATCAGAAAGCAGCAACTTCATTTAAAACCATGCAATTATTTAGCAAACTACAATACAGCAAATAAATTAACCTGGTTTAAATGGAAGCGCTTGCACAGGAGCTTTTTGACCTACAATTAAATCTTACTTGCAGAAATCACAGCGAGGGTAGGATTTGCTGATGAAAGGATAAAATAAGATCTTGCAAAAAAAATAAAACCCCAAACCAACAACCCCAGCTTTGGTATCAGAAATAATCATCATCATCATCACCATCAAAAAGGAACAAAAGCATTTGTACAATCTTTTCCTGCTGTAAAAAGGAGCCGTGTCCCAAAGCTGGTGCAAGCGTGCATTGTCCCCTGAGCTCCCCGGAGCAGCAGGACTGAGCTGCTCCAGCTGAGGAACTGGCCCAGCGTACGCAGAACATTCTGCATCGTCTCCCCGATGCTTTTTCGATGCTGGGGTTTGGTAAAAGTACAAACCTTTCCCTAACAGGAGGAGCAAAAAGCGATTTTCCTTCACTGAGGATTTTTTCCCCCCCTCCCTGTGTATTTTTCTTATCAAGCAAACCAATGGCAAGTCTATAGCGAACGCTTTCTTGGGCTATAAAATTTCCTATTATCCACTTATGTTTTCTTTGCAGTGGGATTTAAGAATGCCTCTTCCTTGAGACGAGCAATATGTCATCATTTTGTTGAACTAACAGGCCTGACAGTCTTGTCTCTTCGAGTTAAAGACACCAGTGCTCCGAGCTCGCATCGCTGCTAAAATGAAGGTGAAAAAGCTGGGAGAATAAAAACTGAAGGGGGGGGGAAAAAATGTAACTGTGACTAAATCCTTTACTAATTCATTCCCATTATTTATCATGCTGCAAAATAAACTCTATTAAAAAAAGACCCTTAAATTAAGGTCTCTTACATTGTGAAATAACTAATTTGTATCCTCGGATTATCTATTTTAGCAAATATCATCTTCTGTATCCCCCATTTCTCCTGTCTTTTTGATCTTTTTTTCTACTTATCATGTTCTTTATTTGAAACAGATTTTTAACAGATAATCTTGATCGTTATAACAATATCTTGCTTGCATTTTATTCAAATAATTCTTAAAAACAGCTTAAAAAGCCGTTTGGAATAACATCAAGCTCCCCATCAATCAAATGAAAAAATTCCGCTGGCGGTTGTATAAACATCAGATCAACTCTGATGTCTTCAAGGATTTCAGAGTGAACCATAAAAAACTCCATTAACTTCTGACAAAGAATGCAAATTAATCACAACATGGGGTGAAATGAAATTAAAGGCTCTTTTCTAATCAATGACAAGGCAGGATGAAATATTTGTTACTCTCCGCGTTCAGGCTGCCGGGATGCTCGTGCTTTTCCGGGCACATCCCAAATGCAAGGTGGGAGCCCGGATTCACCCGGGGTAGCTCTTTAGCCCTCCCCATCCCTACAGCTATCTGCTTACAAGTCGCCCAGATTCACAAAACACACTAATCATCTGAAATCTCAGGTGCATCCAATTTGTTATTCACACTCTCCCGGTGCCAGTGAAAAGCCTGGCGTAGACAGATGCACCAGGAACCTTAAATGACAGTTTTGGCCTCCGGAAGTGCGATCGCTACAGCAAAATCTAGTACAGCCTCCAGGTGAAATGTCTGGAGCTCCATATGGAGCAGGGAAAATTAACAACAAGATGAAAATCGCTGTAGCAGCGGGGAGCCTGGATTTAAAAAAAAAGGGGAAAAAAAAGGGGGGGGGAAGGGAAAAATTTAAAGATGAGGAAAGAGAAGTAATAAATTAATGGGGTGTGAAACCATTCAAAGCTTTATAATACCAGGGGCAGTATCTGCTCAGATTTGGGGGGGGGAGCAGTGGGATGGGAGGGGGCAGAATGGGGAAAGAGGAATTTTGGGTGGATTTTTCTTTCTAAACTTCAGGTCACTTCCATGTAATTTATTAAGCGAGGTGGAACTGCAGCCGAAGGAAGGGAAGCATTTATCTAAATGCAAAAGTATCTTAAATACAGTCGTCGTAACCCGCGCTTTCCTATAGCTGATTAAATCCTCGGCAGCCGAGTACTGCTGTTTCTTTGGAATATTTCCCTAATGGATGCGACATCCTTTTAACATCCTGCTTTGTATAAAGTTTGACGACAAGCCGAGAATATTTAGTGAGCAATTCTTTTCATTTCTCCTAAATTGCATTATCATTAAACAAGTCATTGCCCCCATCGTGTTTTTATACCATAGACTGAATGTGAATCTCCGTGATTAACTGTATGTCTCGCGGTTGGTTCAGCCACTGCACATCTTTGGGCTTCCAACTTAAAATGTCATTAAATATACTGGGAGGTGCTATGGCCTTTTGGTTTGCTATTTTTTCATTTTATCCATTATTTTCCCCAGTTCTTTCTGCTCAGACACGTAAAATCAAAATCACATCAATTAAACTTTTTAAAAGGGTTTTGAAACTTATTTTCCCTATGTGCCTTCTTCAGATACCTAAGAAGCTGGACAGACCATGGACTAGCAACTGGGCTGGGGGAAAAGGGTTTCCTTTCATTTTTACATGCTTCTGTAGGAAAGAACTTTACTCAAAACAGTATTTTTTGTGTGAGTGCATGCACCATTCCTATTAGTTTCAATAGTTCTGCAAACACACTGGGAGGAGAATATACCCTTAGGTGCTTACGTTTGGATCTACAGAAAATCCTATGAGCATCATACCCTACCATTTCCAGAAGGAATTTTATATCACAGCAAGGATGCAACAGCACATTGCAATACCACGCCAGGAAAATGAACCACACACCACCGAAACCCAGAACAGTTGTAGAATTTTACTACATTTTAAGGACTACAGATTCCTGTATAAAGTTTTTACAGTGCAAAAGTCTGTTCTGATCATTACTACCTGTGTTCTTGTACCTCTCACAGTCAGCTACTGATCATGAAGTTAGCTGCATTTCAAGGCAAGAAAGTGTCTATAGTAACCCTCAACACACCCATAACCAACTTTATTTACAGGAGTAGTTGTCTGCACTTTACGTGCTTTCAAAACACTTTATTGTGAACATAAAATTAAATCATTATAGTGTGATGTGTGAGCAAAATAAATACTTGTAAAAGATGTGGAAAATGAGAAGTGGCAAATTCTATCATTAAAATATCCCATTAAAGGCCAGGAAAAAAACAAAATCATTCTTTAGTCTTACTGGTGTATTGCAGGAGTCCTGATTTTCCACACGGCAATGATTCTCCCTATAAATCTTACTCATTTAAACTGAATTTACACACACACCATTTGTCTGTGTCTTCAAAATAGAAGGACACCCCCCCCAACTTATTTTTTCCAGCTACAGCTGGAGACAAACATTCATTTGTGGGAAATTTCAGGTGTTCCCAAACATGTTCCAAGATTTTCCATTGGCAGAGAGAAGTAACTTCAAGTTATTTAGGGACAAATTCTGCAGGCACACATCTGATTAGCTTCATTCATTTGAATGAGCCCACTGAAGTGCAGAGGATTTACTCAGGTGAGTGACTGCAGAATCAGGTCCTTATGTAGGGAGATAAATAGATATTCAGACATAAAAAGCCCAACACACTACTAATTTTCCCCCTAATCAGAGCAGGTTTCTATGGGTTTTGTGACTGGCGATCTGAGCACATGTCTAAAATACATATTCTTCCCATGAAAATCCTTACGAAAAGCAGTTCCTTGAAAAGCTTAATAGCTACATTTTAAAGTTTCACCTCCTCAACTGTTTTACATTAAAAAATATACACAATTTCATGGACTACTGACTTGCCAGATATTCTTTTGCAAACCCGATCCGTTTTGTTAATTAGAATAGCAGAAAGGATCTTAAACTAGCAATCATGCTTTGCTCCCAATTCAGAAAGCAAATTTTGGGCTAGACTCATCCATAATGTATGTGCTCTAACTTCCTTCCCCAAGCTCCAGCACTTCTGTGAACAGGGGGTTATGTTAAATTGTACCCCCCGTCACTTTGATTTAGTGTCATAATACACCAGCCACACTGAATGTCAAGACACTCAACGCACACAAGTGAGTACATCGATGTATGGAGGACACTTCAACACAAGAGCTTCTTTTCCAGTCCTCTCGTCAAAGGAGAGGGTGCAGTTTAAAATATGGATAAAATATGCAAAGTGTGTTCTGCCCCAGCTCTCTCAGCCAGTAACCATTTTCCATAGGAGATGAGCAAGTGAAAAACCCGTGTATTTCTACAGATGCAAAACCTTTGCAAGTCCATAAAAGTGTCAGGAGAATTTGCTTAAAACAGCTTATAAAAATGGGAGAGAGAATGAGTCCCAGCCTATTATTCAATAACCATGTTTGTGAGGCATCTGCATAATCTAACCATGCATAAATTAGTATGTGTATTACAACAGTTATTTGCATAATAATAGCAAGTTAATAGATGCTTAAAGAGCACAGACCAACACCACCTTTAAATCAGACATGCCTCCAGGCACTCTGATCTGTACAGACCGAAACTGCCTTCATAAAACATACGAAAACATAAAAACCACATTCAAATAATTCATTTTAGTCCCTGGACACTTCACTTTTTCCCCTCTCCCAGGAAAGAATAATTTGAGGAACTACGGAATAGTTTGTTACTATGAATTTTAACATCCATCTTGCAATAAGAATATAATCATCAAACCTATTTCTGGATTGGTTGTTCTGTTCAGAGCTTCATGTTTTTTCAAGCATAAAGACAAAGTAAAATACTACGTGGTAATGCAGGGCTCAGCACTGGCCTCACCATTGCCACTGATGGTGGAAGCAGTTTTACCATCAACTTTAATGCAATGGAGTTAGGTCAGAGGAAAGTTGGAAATGCCAGTATCTAAATAAAACACTAATATTAGCTCCTTTTAAAAACCCACAGCTCCCTTAAGTATTCCATTCACATTATATTTTTGATTTGAGCAGATTTTAGACCATTGTACTATTATTCAAAATTAAACTATAAGAAGGAGCAGATACACCTCCCTGCTTCAAAAGCCCTGGATGATTTCTTCATCTCACACCAAAACAATCATTAACATCACCATAATTTTCATTGTCTCCACGGAAAGAAAATCTAGATTTTGGAGAGGGGAAAAAGAGAGAGAGAGAAAAAAAAATCAATAGAGACTTCTAAATGACTCCTTCAAGATACCACTTTTCAATTTAACAGGACAGATTTATTTGTATGTGGCTCAAATGTTCACAATTGCTCTCTGCACCTTCATACATAGGAATGAATGTCACAGTGGCAAACAGCAGTAATGAACAATCTTACCTGAGGATATGGAAACCTCCCAAGAGCAAGCTGGGAAAGGAAATAATATTTGTCTAGTTATATAGATTTGCATGGAGGGCACATTTTCTTAAAGAGAGAAAAGTACTCAACTCTTACTATTGTATAAATTGGAAAATGTCAGCAAAAGTACTGCTGAAAACACACAAAGAGCTGTATTTAGAATGGAGTCATTCACAACCACCACCCCTTGTTCTATGTTTCTGAGTATTTCTGTATTTCTTGAGCTCTTTTGTCTACACCACTCAGTAACACCGTTCGATGCCCAAGTTCCTGAGGACTCTCTAAATTAAACCAGTTCAGCCTCAATAGTGAGGCCAACGACACTGACCTTTGCTGATAATTATCTGCAATGAACAGGTATTGTAGAGCATTCACTGAACTCCCAAAGTCCTTCCTTAACTGGCTCAGAGTAAAATCTGGGTTATACAGCTGAGGTTTGCCTCCTTATTGGTGTCAAACCCAGGTAGGAACCTGGGAGGGGGATCTGGAGAGAGATCATGGCATCTGCAAGAAGTCACTTCCACTTTTCTTCAGATCTACTTTCAATTGTATACAACATGAACTGGATTTGTTGCCCACACTGTTTTGTAAGTCAATCTATGCATTACTAGAATATCTGCTAGTGTCAGTATTAACCCAACCACAATAGTACAGTTGCCATAATGCCACAGCTAATACATATTCCATAATAAATTCTTCATACAACTTCAAGTTTTCCCATTTGGTATCTGAACCTTGGAAACAATTCCAGCAAAATACAGCTAGTTTTTTGCTTACTACTCAGTGAAGGACAAGGGCTTTCAGAGCTGACACAGACTCCTCCAAAAGGGCATTCAGAGCAGCTCTGTTCTGACCTGCTTTCTGGATAAGTCAACCTCTCTCCATGGTTTGCAGAGGAGCCAAAGTCAGATGAGCTTCTCTACACCCTGGTTAACCTTGGTGAATCCTCCCCATATCACCTTCAGAAGGAAGTCTACCAAAAAGGTTATGGATGTACTGCTACCGTTGATTTATCTGCATGATGAACTAAGTCTGTTCACATCGGACTGAGGAACAGCATCAATGCTGAAGGTCCAACCCATTGTGTCATGCACTGCAAAGGGTAAACCACACATCAGTGCTGGGTGAAAGCTGTTTCCCAGCACTTCTATTGTCAATGACATTTGAGCTCCTCAGTGCTGAGGTTACCTGACCTGGTCAGATTGCAGCTAAGGCAGCTGTGCTAACCTATGATGAAATTTCAGCCTGGCTGGCAGCACAACCCTACCCTAAGTATGAACAATGAGGCATAGATAGAACTGCAGCAAGGCAGGGAATGAACGGATGGGGCAAAGACCAGTAGACATACTCCAGCCTCACTAGTTCAGGAAAAAGGTCATGAGAAGGTAGTAAGAAGAAGCTGAGAGCATGAGTGGAAGCAACCAGATAGCAGAGATGATGCCCTTCCTGCCCCTCCAGCTGCTGTCTACTATACCAGCTGTTTGGCTGTGAGCCTTAGCAAATACAGTAAACTTCCAGATCCAAAAAGACATTACAAAAGCAGGGTAGGTCTTAGAGCAATTGTGTAAGAGATGCATACAAGAGAAACACAAAGAGATGAAACTATTTTTGGTGACTACTCTCAGAAGCTTTTGAACTACTGAGATGTGCTGACCAAGGATCCCTACTAGCAATAACATATATAGAATCATAGAATAGTTAGGGTTGGAAAGGACCTTAAGATCATTTAGTTCCAAACACCCTGCCACGGGCAAGGGTACCTCACACTAAACCATGCCACCCAAGGCTCTGTCCAACCTGGCCTTGAACACCACCAGGGATGGAGCATTCACAACAATATGTTTCTTTCCGAGGTGTTTCTATTCTGCCACTCATCTCTGAAAGCTGGGATCTGCTTCCAGGCTTCCATGTGGGGATCATGTACTACTTGGTTTATAAGAGCAACACCCAGAGAATGTAGAAGAAATCTGGCTTACAAGAGACACTGGAACAGGGAACAACATTGAGGTGAGAAGATAAGATCTCTTTAGGTTTTCCACAGGGATATTCCTTCCTCCTCTGGGTTTCTTCTGTGTTTTGTCTTCCAGCTTTGCCTTTTAAGACTCAACTCTTTGGGGTGAATTCTGCCTTCCAGTTTTGGCTCTGGTGCAGTGCTGAGAGCAGTGCTTCTTTTCACAGCAAATTCATCCTCACAACAAATCAACCTGAGCTAAGCAGTTTGACCACCATCCTTTCTATCGCTCTTATCTGGTTCACAGCTTCTCCCAGCTCAGTGTTACTCCAGTTGCTCTCTGACAGCAGGCTTTGAAATACACCACTAAATAATTAAGCTAAGATCCTATGTTTTCTGTTATGCTCAGTCTTAAGGACCAGCACCTACTAAAACATGCCCTTTTATTCATCTTCTTTTGGAAAGACCATCTGTAACTTCCAAAAAGCTGCTTGAGATCCTAAGAAGCACTGCTGCTGTGATAGCCTAAAGTGCCTAGAAATAAACCTATAAATGCCAAACACTTTTCTCTGAACAGAAGTAGAAAAAAATCCTGATTTTTCCAATGACAACTGACGTAGGAATAGTCACTACAATAGCCACAGACTTGCAGGAATGTAACAGTTATCCCACTGTAGAACAAGAAGATAACTATGGCTACACACACAGGGCATCGTTCTGCACATCTTATTTAAGCAGAAAAACGACCACAGCCTCACTGATGACTTCAAACTAAGCATTCTCATTCTCACTGATGATTCTTCCCCCTCGACCACCACACACCTCAGCAGGGGCTCCAAAGGCAGCAGAGTAATTGGGGAAAGAGCAGTTTTCTGCCAGACGTAAGCACGGGGTGCACAAATGAGCTCTGAAGACTCCACCATGCATCAGGAGCAAGTTGTAAAAAGAACCACGTTTCTCAGTGAAGCTGCTCCTTCACTGAGAACTGCGAAGTGACACAGCCCCGGACAGCTCATGTGCCAGTTCTGCATCCCCTGAACCATCACTCGCTTCAGCTCGTCAGAGTTGTTTCCTCCCTGCAAGATTGTCAAGGTATTATAAATTAAGAAACTTACCAAAGAGTATGTAATCTTCCCTGAAATAGCCTGCAGATATGTCACTGTACTAAATGTGTTTCAGATTTAATGAAGCTTTAATGTCCTTTTTAATTTTGCCTGTTTCTGTATCACCAGGGGTCGAGCAAGGCAATCAGCACTCAAGAGGGTGGTTTGGTTTAAAACTAGGAGAAACTCATTTGCTTATGAGTTGCACTGTATTTTCTTAATTAAATTTACTAAGTAAAATGGTTTAAGTTCAGCCAACCAATGACCTCTGTGTGTAGATTTAGATTTATAAATAGTGTCACACTTCAAGTAAAGAAAAAAACCACCCCAAAACAAACAGATTAGAGCTTCACTAAAGGGATTTTCATACTTTTATCATCTGTCGCAAGGAAGTCATCTAAACATGAGCAGCACAAGCCCAATGCAGGACACAAACAATTGTAAACTACCAAATTAATGCACTATCAAACACTTATCTCCTCTGCATTTATATGTGATGACACTCAGGAACTTGCAATTTTAAGGCATTATAACGCACTATCAAACACTTATCTCCTCTGCATTTATATGTGATGACACTCAGGAACTTGCAATTTTAAGGCATTATAACAAAAATACAGTATTTCCATTCACACTATTTCAGTTTGGGCACTGAATAGTATTTTATGCAGCTCTGGATACTAAGGAGGAGAAAAGGGAATGCTTAAACTTCAAGGAGCTGGTTCTCATTTCCTTATGGATACCTTCCCAATACACAAGAACAGCAAAACCCATCATTTAAAAAAGGCCCAGACAATTGCAATGCCAGCATAGTATGGAAATATAAATGAGAATCAGGCCATATCAGCAAGAAATATGTCAGGATAACACTTTCCTACACCATTACACCTCAGAGCAACTACTTGTCTCCATGGGGTTTTGCAGGGAGGGTGGTAGTGCGTGTGGTTTTAACTATTACTTTCTTAGACACAGAAGTAGCCCATCAGAGCACTTCAACCACTCATTTTATGGTGATTTTTATCAAACTATATTTAAAACCACACTGGGGAAAGCACACACGAGGCAGCCAGTTTTGGTAGAGGCAGGTGTCTAAACCCCTTGTATGGAGCAGCTGTAAGTAGGGCTGGAAAGCAACTCTAACCTCAACTATATACATTTAATGTGAGCACAAAATTAAAATGACTCGGTCAAATAATGTCATGAACAGTTTTGGAACTGAAAATGGAAATCCAGGAATCCTCACTGCCAAACTGCTCTCTCTACATCCCTCTTGACTTGCTTGACCTAATGAGAATTGCAACAGTGACTTGGTCCCTATCCTGTTCAGAAAGTGACAGAGGGAAAGAAGTTCAAAGCATGTTTTTAGGACACTCAGGCAATAAAATCTCCCACTTAGATTATTGTCGATGTTGTACAAGTTGTTTTTTAATTTACAGTTACACTGAAAAGCATGGGATAGTTTTATTCTTAATTTAGACACATTCCATGTTTCTCAGCATAACTGCAAATTGAAAATAAGCACTTACAATATCGCAATGATCCAGCTGAAGGAGGACTTTATAGTCTCAAATGTTCTAAACTTTGTTCTTAATTACCTTGTGCACATTTTACACAATTAAATTTCCATCTCGGGATTTTGCATTTAGATGGTGCACCGCCGTTAAACCCTCGTCTTACGGAAAAGCAGCCGCCACTTCGGAACATTCAGACACAGGAAACTTTAAAAATCAGACTTAACTACTGGAGAACATAAAATTCCTCAGGTGAAATTTCATACCAAGACCAATTTATACATTCCTAGATAGATGGCTTAAAATCACCTGAAACTCTGCAGGGTATGGACCTTAATAAATATTAAATACCTCAAAAACTACTCTAAGATTGTTTTTTTCCTTCTAATATCAATTTCAGTGTCCTCTTATTGCACAGCTAAAAAAAAAGAATCCAAAAGGATATAACAGCAATTTACCAGCGTTAAAGTGCTGCTGAGGTTAAACCGACAACAAAGAAGAACAGAAACACAAAGCATCTTGAAGTAGGGTTTCAATTAAATGTGCAGGATTTAGTAATGCAGGCCGAAAAAAAGAGTTACAAATTAATTTAATCTTCTGCCTATAGTTTGCAGCTGCACTCCAAAGTGTCTGGGGCTTAAGAACAAAGCCTTGAAAGGCCTCAGAGTGAGGAAAGCTTCAATTTTTAATGTATAACGCCATTAGCTGGGAACTTGTGGAATCTGCGACCCCTGCGGAGGGGCATAAGCGCGGGTAACAGAGACTGATGAAGTGACATATTCGTTCATGTCTAGGACTATGAGGAAGAAGGTTATTACTAATACCATCAGGCCCAACAGAAATACGCCCTAATAACCTTTGGGACATTCCTTGGCTTGAGCAGATGAGTTTGAGATCTCTCTACATAAAAATATATTAAAAATCAAAGCCTAATTCACCTTAATTAAAGATAATTAGTTTCACTTTGACTTCTTTTAAATATGAACTACAGTAAACGCACTGCAAACCAAAGGCTGCAGACAATCGTGATTAAACTGCACATTTCTTCCTTGCCACAAATCCCTTATATTACCAGGCTTTCACTGCTGCTTCTTCAAAGGTGTTGCTCAGAATAGCAGTGCCTTTTCTGAAGGGAAAAAGGTGGGACAGGGGCCTTTCAGGGCCAATCTGGGGAAATTGTCAGGTGCAAGATTCACACAAATGGTCCATAAAGATTAATGAGGATACTTGTTTGAGCAGAGAGGCTTCCTGCTTAGCTGTTCTCTGGATTTAGAGTCAATGCTTAAAAGGAAAAGATGTGTTAAAATTTGGCTGTGCTGATGGAAATGCAGCTCAATTCGAGCTGTTCTCCATCTCCACTGGCAGGAGAGAGTTAGTCCACCATTAGAAACCAATCCAGTAACAGGAAAAGGCAGGTTTAAATGACAAACACACCTAAATTTTGGACTTTTAAAAAGTAGAAACTATATTGCACAGTATAAGAACAGGGAACATTAATTACACAATCCTATCTGTTACAAATACACCAGGTACGATGTTCTCCCTTAAGTATCCACTCATCTTTCCACCCGGATAGAGAACTGTATTATTTATTTTGCTGCCACACAGACTGCCCACAGTGGTCTAAGAGCAATTGCTGAGAACCATGATACATTGAGGTCTCAACCCGCGCAAACTGTACCTAAACTTACACTTTATTGCAGCTTAGTTCACAATCTTCACCTAATATAGGGTTACATCCCAGTGCAGCAAGCGGATAAATCATCCTGGAATATTACTCTGGCTAAGTTTAGCTGTGAGTGGAGCATATGTGCTTCCGAGTCACTGAAGCAAAGGCCCATAAAATACACTAATTACTGGAAGTTATGGTCACTGAGTGATTGATAGCGCTCTGCGAGGCAACTTCCCCCTTCTCAGCTACTCTGATGGGTCTCCCCCACCACACAGCAATTATTAATTCATGACCCAACCCTCAGGCACTGGTACCTTTACTTCTAATTCCACTGCCACAAAGATCGCGATGGAGCTGGACATTGTCCGTCTTCATCCTGGTGGCTGCTGAGGATGGCAGAGGAGGAAATGGAGCTAACGGCCGCTGCTTGGAAAAATCCCTTGAAATAGCTCAAGGGAGGAAAAATAACAAATATATAGGACAGGTTTCTCCTAAGATCAAGTTTCTGAAACACAGCATTCAGTATAGAATGAGTAAAACTACATAAATACAATAAGAACAACTCAAACTACTGAGCAAAACTCTGCACGTGCTACAGCCACTCCCAATACTGAGTGAAGCACCTGAGGATCTGCCCACATTCGTCACACTACTACAATCCTTAAAACCAGAGTAACAAGGTGAGGCTCATTGCAACAAAGTGCTTTTTACCTTCTTGCTTTCCTCATGCCTCTTGTTACTCTCAATGGCTTCACCAGCACCACTAGCATCACGATGGCAAGGCATTTCCTTGTACCTCCAGTTTAATCAAGTAAACTAAAGTTCTGCTCCCTGCAAGCACACAAAAAGCAAGGCCAAGCCGAGTAAGAGCTGTCACTTGATCAGACACTCCTCGCTCCAGCCAAGGATTTCGCTACGATATCAAGACTCCTGCTCTGTATGGAGATCAAATGCAATTCTCATTTTCTTTTTAAGCTTGACCCTTGCCATTTTCTAATGGGCTATTTTAATTAATATTCCTCCTGCCTCTGCTCAGTGTGGCTTTTGACACTGGAGGTCACTGCATGGTCTGTGCCTCACACAGATTCACAGATGCCCCATCATGGCTGTACCCCTTGCTACCAAACCTTCACCGCATCTCAGTGCCACTACAGAAACTGTGCTGTACCACCAAGCTTCAGGTCTCAGATTCCACCCCAGCATCTGTCTACCTGCTGTTGTTTAGGCAAGGGTGTAATACTGATGAAAGACCAACCATAACGTCCACACTTAAGTGAACTCCTGCAGAAGATTAAATCATGGTCTGCAGAGCTTCCTGCAGATCAGCTCACAATCTTCATCTTGAACTGTTATCACATCAAAGCTGATGATGCGTGACTGATGACACGCTTCAGACTCCTTAGAAAGTTCTTCCGAAACCTTCTCTCCTTGACCAGATTACATATACACAAGTCTTTACATCAGTTTTATGCAGCTAAAGCATTTCAATCTTTAAGATGTTTAAGAGAATCATCTTAAAGCAGAGCTTCTTCTCTGCAGCACCCTCTTCAAACATGTTCCTCCTCTTTGCTGTCATGTTCTCATTCTGGGAGTTTAAAGAACTTGTTTCTAACATTAAAACTGCTAGACAAGCTCCTTTTCTCTGAAGGAGAGAACATTGATAAGCTTTGCAAGAAAAGGTAGTTTTAAAAAGAAGCCTGAAACACAGCAAAAGTAGCTCTTTTTATCAGCAGAGAACAGCGGAAAGCAGAGACTAGGATGTGATGAACAAGGAGGTGCAAAAAGGTATCATTAGCCAGTATTCATATTTCAGAACTTACCAGTCTTGTGGCATAAGCAAATCACTTATTTCTTGCATTTCAATGTAATATAATACCAATTTTACTGGTACATAAAATGAGCCCTGGATCTTCTGTCAAAGCTGTACAAGCCTATACTTCCCCTCAACAAACACCTCTGATCACAACTCTACTCCACTCCCTTCCCAAAACTCCCTTCTCACCTACCATCTCTCTCCTCAGGACACGTTGGAGACTCCGGTCCCTCAGTCCTGTCTCGAGAGCATGCCAGTGCTTCTCAGCAGTCAGCTCCGAGATGGCAAAATCCAGGAGAAAACCAAGAGGCAACCCCCTGCAGAAGCAGGAGGGCCAAAGAAGACACCAGCCCTACACGGTCCCACCAAAAGCTCTTCTCACCCAGCTTCTTGTCTCTGGCAGCAGTCTCTTATCCCGGGAGAAGTGGCTCTGCTGAAGGCATACCTGCTCCTCAAAAAGGCACCACTGGACAAGAACACTGCCTATTTAAAAAGCAGCAGGATGAATTTTAGCCTCCTTTGGATGCTTGAGAGTCCACTTTCAGCTCACAGCCATGCAAGGCAGGATGAGAGTCGTATTAGAGAGTAACAAGAAATATTAGGCAATTGTATTTATCCTGTGCAGGACACAGCTCTTGGAGGGCGGCTGCCTCGGTTACAGAGAGCACAGAGCTCCCAGGCTCAGCCCAGCCTGGAGTGTATTTATGACTGAGTTATAAACCCCTGGAAAACAGCTTTTATAAATGAAAATGCTGACACAGTCTTCAGTGTACTGACAGCAATGTCATTGATTTAAATTGAACTCGCTTTGTCAAGCCACAAGCACCTCAATGAAACATCTAAAACCTCATGAAAACACACAAACTGTTTGCGATGAAACACTTTAAACAGGTTTCCAGCAAACTCATAATAATAATAATGCTAGCAGCACTTTTTTAATTTACTTATTTTCATCTTGAATTTCTTCCTTATTTTTGGCAAAGGAAAGACTGAGCACTCTCAGACATCTCTTACTTCAAAGGGAACAAGAACACTCACTACTTTCAATACTCAGGTGGTTCCCACCACCTAATACTTTTCATGCTCTGCCAGCAAGCTTTTTGGGGCAGTTTTCTTAACTTTCAAAAGTAAAACTCAGTTTTGCATTACAAGAAGCTTTGCAGCAAAGAAATCCAAGACAATTGAAATGCTCAGAAGAATATTAAAGAAACTAAGAAGATTTACTTAGCTGACAATTTAAATTCTCATACATCAGATCAGCCCTTGCTAACTTGGTCATAAATGCCGTTTCTTTTAAATTAACATGCTCTAACAGTGCTACCACGTATTGCAGGGATTGGAGCATTGCACCTCTAAGTGGAGATGATTTTAAAATCCTACAGCAAACGCCAGCTTCCCTTTTTAACAGCTCCATCAACAAGGGCCTGGGTGTCTCCACGACCAATCCCCGTGTCAATACAGTGTTACTTTAATGACAGTGACCTTGCGTGGCTCTTTGAGCATCTTCTTCACCTTTTCCGAGCCATTTTTCTAAGGCAGTGTCCTTGCTTTCATCATTTAACACATCACTCAAACCACTTCAATAAAGCAGCGATCATGTTGAAGAGAGGTCCCGGAGGACCAGATGACATCCCAATTAACAAAGCACACCAAACCAAATTGGTTTTTGTACATCTGGTTCAGAAAACATTTGTGGAAAGTGAGAGAAGGGGGGAAAAAAAGTTGAGAAGGTTTAAAAGAGGAGATAAAATGCAAATGAAAGGTTTTCCTAATGGTGGCTGATACAACATGAAATTCATCCTTCCAATCATATTCATGACCGGACAGGTTACCTACTAATAACCCTAAACTACACTCCAAATATCTTGGTCTACATGGTAAATCATCAGATTGCTGCTACACATCAAAACACATCTTTTATTCAGCAAAGGAACCAGTAAACGCTTGTTCTATAGGATTCCTGCATTTATACCCCTCTATTCAACCATGAACCAGGACAATACCACAGTCAAGTCTTCATGTAATACAATCTGGATTTAGCCCTTTGTTGGCTGGATTAATTTACAGAGTGTATGAGCACATTCTGTATCTCTCCCAAAATTGTGAGGGCTCTCCAGCATCACAAGCCATTAAAATTTGCAGTAAAACAAATTAAGAGACCCGCATCCCCTGTGACATGTTAAAGTATGTCACTGTTGTAATTCAGAGCTAGCTTCAGTCAGACCTGGGAAAGATTTACAAGAGCTGAATGCAATGATTCAGCATTAAGTATTTCCACTGCGGTTAAAACTGATTTGGCAAGGAATTTATAGTTTGAAAATGTAACAATACTCTCTGTTAACTTTTAGGCTACAAATGAGAAATTTGCCTAAGATGCAGGGGGGCAGCAGCAAGACTACTTAACTTCTATCTAATCATCTGCTAAAACATCAGCAGCACTTCACCAAAAGGCATATTCAGCTTTACTGTAATTATTACTCTATCGTTATATGACATAATGATACAGTGATCTATCAGATATTACACCAGAAGAAAAGGGAAGGACACCTTTGCCTGGAGAAGTTGTGGCTGCCCCATCCCTGGCAGTGCTCAAGGCCAGACTGGAAGGGGCTTGGAGCAACCTGCTAGTGGAAGGTGTCCCTGCCAGTGGCAGGGGCTTGGAACTGGATGAGCTTTAAGGTCCCTTCTAACCCAAAACCATTTAATCACACAAGGAAGGACTCATACCATTGGGCAAATATTTCTACAAAGATTTTGCAAGGCCATTAACCAGCTCAAACCTGGAATCTGCATAATGCCATTTTAACCTTAATAACAGTCCCTTCTCTCCCAGCCTGTGAAGAAATACAGAAACACCATCATCTTCAATCCTACAGGTATTGAAAGGATACAGAGGCATCCATGGACCAGGCCTACTTCTTACTCCCATGTGGAGTTCTGTTAGACTGTTAATGGTTTGTACAGAGGTTCTAATACCTAATTTGAAGGCAGTAAGAACAAACCCATTCTAAATACAGCCAAGAAGTTCAGTAATAGTTCAAAACATGCACATATAAAAGAGGATAAAAAGACCTGTATTACATGAAAATATTTATATGTTAGATTTAACATGATTGTTGCCATGTGCACATGAGAATGACAGATATTTCCATACCTCCATGAAGGAAATCCCTAGACTCCAAACATCCGAGTGAATTCCATACTGTTCTCCTGAAATTCGCTCAGGCTGCAAAGAGATGGAAAGAAACAACTTCTTGAGCCCAGCAAACCATCATATATTGCACAAAACCTAGCCCAGGGCAAACAAAAGAACTGAGAAAACACAAAGAAGCTTAAAGCTCACCAGCTAACCTGGCAGAGAGCAAACCCACCCTCAAACATGAGTTCTTGATTTATTGTGCCTCTTCTGCAAGAGCAAAGGACTTGGTTATGCTCAGATGTGTAGCAACGCACCTTGCAAATCTGGCCTTGGCATTTGTGTTTGGGCTGTTTTATCCAACAACAAAATACAGAAAGCCCATGGCTTGCACACGTGCAGCAGAGCACAAGGTCAAGCTGTGAAAGCCCAATGGTACACACATCTATCACAAGGGACACTTGGTAAAGAGGCTCCTAATGTTGAGTGAAGGGGCTGGGGAGTAACGATGGTTTAAAAAGCAAAGTTACTGAAGCCAAAAGAACCGATGAACTCACATGCCAGCAATTTTATTTTATATACTTTTTAATTTCATTTCTGACCTATAGAAAACGAAAAGACTTTACTCAAAACTATTAATAGCAAGTTTAATGCCTCATGAAACAGAATGCTGTAAAACATAACTGCTAGTTTTTACTTGAAAGCTACAATTTAAGCATTTCCAAGGTCAAGTACAGCATGAAATGTAACAATAAGAGGCTCCATGAGACTTCTCTCCCCACTGTGCTGTTAATGCACCTGTCTAGCCCAACCACCTACAAAGCACTGGCTGTATTTTTAGTCTTTAATAATCCAGAGACCTTTGTTAGAAAACAAACTCTCAAATTAGTGCCAGCCCAATGTGTTTTCGGATGTTTCCTCTGCCCTGCTAATCCCAGGTCAGGCGCTTTTATCGCAGCATGAACGTTAAGTAAAAACCAAAGTGCTGCCCGCATTGTCTTTAAGGATTGTCTTCCACAACTGCCATAACCTAAAAACCACCTCTGAATGGAACTGGAATAACTAATCTTTTTGACCGAGCCTCATTTTGAGCTGAACAGCGACCCAAAAATCTTATACCTGTGGCAAGGTGGTAACAGCAGATTCTTCTAGTGCAGATGAGACCCTGGCCTTTCCCAAGCCACCAAATCAGATGCATAATTCACACTGAGGGATATTAAATGGCTTATTCTTCCCTTATAACAGCTCAAGCTTTACATGGCAACTTCTAGTTAGAAATTACGCCTTCCCAGAAGATAGCAGCATGTAAATCATTCACATTTTTAAACAAGAAGTCTGCTCATGTGGATTTAAGAGTATGGAAAAGAAGATGAAAATAAGAGTAGCACATGCATAAAGTCAAGTGTGCAACATAGATCATCCCGAGGATACAGAGCTCAAAACCAGTTTCTCTTTAAATTTCTACAACTGCTTACTTTCTCCATCCACAATTTTTTGTCTATATAAAGTGCCAACAAAATGACTTTACAGAAAATTCCATTTTTGCTGGAAATTTTAATTTCCCTATCAAAAAGGGTTTTTTTCTGCTTATTTATTCTCAACAGAAACCTCAATTTTTTTAACAGTTTCAAACTGACTCCCAGTCTGTCAAGTGGGACTTCCTATAAATCTGATGTCAACAAACGATTCCTTCAGCAAGTAAAACTATTCTAACACAAGAAATCAGAGCAAGTATATTTGAGCTTAAATTCCTCTTTTTCCATCAGCAGGTGAATGCATCACAATCATCCACAAACAGTAAGGAAAAAAAGTCATTTATTTAATGTACCCCTGGGAAAGAGAACAGTAATCTTGAGTTGTACACTAAAAGCATAACATAACATAACTCTCAGACCTGCTTAAGCCCAATCTAAGAGTAATAACTGAATTGGAGAAGTTGATTAACTTGAGCTGTTTATTTGCCTGTATCACTATATTCCAGTCCTTTTAGAGAATGGAGCCATCCAAGTAAGCAGGTTACTATAAAAGTGGTAATGCCCAAGACCAGATTTTTTTCCTCTCTTTATGTTTTTAAAACACTTTTCTGCACATAACATTGTGATGACACAGGACAGACCAAGTCTTTCTAGGATGGTGACATGAGTGTTTCAGAAGCCACATAATGAGTGCACCTTGACCAGAAAAGCACTTAGCAACTAAATGGACACCCTGGTCTGCTTTCTTCTGACAAGAAAGTAAGAAAAAATACCTGAAAGCGATTAAAGGTCATGGATTTCTCTCTCCTCTTTTCCAAGGTTTGAAAAATACTGTTATCAACTATTTTGTAGTGTTTTCTCTTCTTTTTTAAAACAAGCTGAACATTGATTTTCTCCTCATTAATATTATGACATAAATAATTTGCTAGAAGAATTTTAATTGCCAAATATAAAAGAGAGTGGTTAATACACTGCTCTAAAATGAAGCATTTAAGTTTTCACATCTGTTAAATGGAGAACAGGAATTAATCACATTCATCTAATGGAAAATAAACGCTAACTTTTGTAGTTTACTTTCAGACTGGCCCTTGTCACCATAGTAACCTCCATGACATGAACACCACAAGCCAGTTGTCAGGTCAGCTGGAACCACAAAACACAAACCTCCCATCCTAGCTAACAGGAGCAGCCTTCCCCCTAGTGAGACATCTTCAGCAATGTGTTAATTTGATCTAAAAATGATGGGAATTTATACTTTAATGTACAGAAATAAGGCAAACGTAGGCTTATCACCTCAACAGAGAAGTTGTGGCTGCCCCATCCCTGGTAGTGCTCAAGGCCACGTCAGACAGGGCTTGGAGCAACCTGCTCCAGTGGAAGGTGTTCCTGCCCGTGGCAGGGGGTTGGAACTGGGTGAGCCTTAAGGTCCATTCCAACACAAACCATGCTGTGATTCTATGATTCTATGGTCTCTGCGGAAAACTGAGTTTTGAATGTTTAAGTGACTCTGCTTTGTTCTCAGCTGTTAAAAAGCAGTAAAGGCACCCAGAAACACATTAAATAAACACTTTCCCAATATTACTCTTTCCTATCAGCAAGAAGCAGAGTGTCACAGAGCTGGGAGCTGGTAGGGAGCACAGGTAGGAAGGGACTGGGTCTGTGAGACAGCATGAGGGACTTGTTTCGGGGCATGCACAATTAAGACATAGCTTATGCTGGGGATAAGGAGAGATGAAGTTTGAGAATTGATTTAGAATCTATCCTGCATTACACAGAACAAGACTGTGAACAAATACTTCTATTTAAATGTAATTCCTGCATAAATCCACTTACCGCCATATAAGCATTTGTTCCAACATACGTCTTGGCTATAGAATTCACCAGCTATCAGACAAAACAGTCTGTTAGAACAATATAAAGATAATGTGGAAATAAAATGGGCAATTATTCCTCATTTAACCTACAATCATCATTCCTATAAATCAACTAAAAATTATATAAAAGGGAACAAATTTATCTGCAAAGGCATTAAAAATGATTAAATCTCTCTTTTGTTCGGAATGAGAGTTCCAATTTAAACAAGCACTGCATTACAGTTTATGGCAGATAACCTTAAACAATTCTGTTAAACAGGATGCTTATCGCTTTAGTACCCCAAACTAGTTTGATATAAAAACTCAATTTGAAGTAGGATTGAACACACTCATTTTTCAGTCAGCTGGCTCAAGATGTGAATAAAGCCACATTCATCACTTGAATGCGACGAGCACTAAATACGCTGGAGGGACAACAGACTCTGACAACTTATAATACAAGGCTGACCTTCTCTTTGGTCCTCGTGTTTGGCTGAGAGTAAAGGTGCTGAAATTCAAATCAACATCACAGCAAGCTCATGGGTCACCATCAGAGAAGTTCTCCAGGGAGGCCCAAAATGGAAATTAATTAAAATTTGTGCTGCACAGTGTAGAAGCCCACCACCATTGTTACTCCCAATATTAATTTTTATTGTGGGCCAGTTGGGCTCCCCAGACACGTCTCTCGTTCTGCCCTCCCTTTTGTCTGGCCAAAACGCTTTCAGATCAAAGCTGCATATCAATGAAGTTTGCTATTTGTAAGTAGTAATTACAATATCAGCAGTTTTTGCTGTCATTAAACAATGAACAATCATATTCAGATGAAGAAAAGTCGCCCAGAGATTAAAAATGAATAGGGCTCTCCCAGCAGAGAGGAGCTTGCTGTGGGGCTGTTTGTCTGGCAGCCAGGTGATTTCTGACATTACGAAGAGAGCAGGCACATATCTAAAAGGGGGGAATTACCTGTGTGCTGACCCCAAAGTCACACAGCTTCACCTGGCCTCGTGTGTTCACCAGCATATTAGATGGCTTCACATCTGTTGGGGAAACAAAAGCGTAGTCTCTAGATTATGGCATCGTGTACACAGGGATTGTTACCAATATCAGTGTGATGGATTTTAACAGGAAATAGTTCAGATATATTTCAAATGCAGCCTCTGGTTTGTAGCAGTCAGTAGCACAGACATGGTATCTCAAATACTAATAATCCATGCTACTAAATCTGCAGGTCACACTAATCTGGAGGGGACAGCAAGTGTGCTGGAGAACAGGCCCTAGAATTTAAAGTGATCCTGACAAACTGGAAAAATCAGAGTGAAAACATTACATGAAATTCAATAGGGACAAATGGAAGCACTGTGTTTAGACAGGGATTAATCAACTGCATAAATATAGGATTAAACTGCCTGGAGCGTAGGCTGGAGCAGGTCTGCAAAAAAGGATCTGTGGCTGATGGTGTGAAGTGGAAACGGCTGACAGGGAACAAAGTGTCACTGGATCATTTAGGAACAAGCCAAAAGCAACAGTGCAAAGAGTGAAGCCTGCTTTTGTACCAAAGGATAGCTGGGCTGACCTTTTACCATTCATCCCAGCCTTGTGACTTTGCATTTTATCACTGCAATTAACCCTGCCTCCCTCTTCTCCAACAGCTCTCACCTAATTCCATGTGGTGACAAGAGCAGAATTTAATATTCTATGAAAATTACGAATACAAAGTGTCCCCCACAAACACCTGTATAGAGGAACACAGGCAAAACAGCAAACATACAAGCACATTTGAGCTGCAGGAACACAGAATGCAGCACTGCTCTTGGGCACACCATGCTTTAGAGCTACTGGCTTCCACCTACACAGCTTCTACTGCACAACACAGCTCCGATCGCATGGATTTGGAACAATGCCTTGAAATGATTACTAATGATCACTAATCCTACTCCAGCAAATAAAACATCTATGTACATCGTAAAGCCAGATAAGAACTTAATGCTGACCCCCTCTGATGCCAGAAGTGGTTTACTTCTGCTGCATACTCTAAAATCGATGTGTGAATAAACTTGATGGTAGTGCAGGAAACACTGAGCACCTTTTCTGTGCCAGCGATGCCAGTTGGAAAGCACCATGTGCATGTTATGGCCTGGCTTAAACTTGGGCAGATTAGAGCACAGTGGCTTTGCCTAATCACTGCTTTCTTCTGTCAAAACGGATTAAAAGTAATAGCTTGTATCTCTGCCTTCTTTAAAAGTGAACACTAGTTGGGTGCAGATGGATGAAACCCAACTAGAAAAGAACCCAATTTTGTTTATCATTAAGTTTGCCTTTGTTTAGCAGATGTTTCCTGGTACCACAGTAGCTTGCTTAATTTGTCTCTGTAATGTAGAAATGTATAACCTCAATTAACAAGCTGATTAAATGCTTTCCTATATATGAGGGAAAAATCCAGTTTAAAGAAGGGTAGCATCCAACAGTACACTATACAGCTTAAGGAACTCTGTACATTTTAAGTTAGGTATTGATACTGCTGGTATGTTTTGCTATTTCCCTCCAAAGCCAAAAGAACAATCAGTCATGAGTGTCTCCATCATGTTACAGCATTAACAGACTCAGTATGTTATCCCAATCTCATCTCGTCTTTAGGAATTCAATCCACGTGCTGCATTTGTGGTGGATTTTTACCCATTCCACGCCACAGGTGATAGGCAGAACATTGCTATGGAGCCATCCACACAGTCACCAATCTCCTGTCCACTTCCCAACAACATTTAGGAATATGTTTTCTAACTAAAACTTCAGGGAGACTCAAAGGTTTCCTTGTGGCAGCTCACAAACAGCACGGACCTCTGGTGCTGACTGACTTTGCTACATCTATCAAGACATGATGAATCCATCAGAGGCTCTACCCTGAATCCTGAGGAGAAAAGAACACTGCACAGTAATCCTGTTTAACCTTCTTTCTAATAATATGGCAGCCAATGGAGCTACCTACATCCTGGGTTTGTGCTGAATCGCTGGAGCAACCTGCTCTAGTGGAAGGTGTCCCTGCCCATTGCAGGTGGTTGGAACTGGATGAGCTTTAAGGTCCTTCCAACCCAAACCATTCCATGATTCTATGTGCTCCAAGGGCATCCCACAAGTCCTTATTCCCTTAACACAACTCACTGGAGGAAACCAACACGTCACATTTGTCCCCTGTCCCACAGGGGCTACCAGCTCCCACCAAGTTAGAACCAATGTGTCCAGCTGCCACCTTGTGTCACTGGGGAACTGCAGACCCAACTTCCCTTTCCCGGGAAACAACAGTAAGTCAATATAATTAAAAAGAACATCTGTCATTCAATGAGCACTACTTGATCCTGAAACCCTTCCACAAATAAAACAATAATAAAAGGAGAAGTTCCTAAAAGAAAAAAGCAATCAATGGTCAGCCCATGAAGGAAGGGAAGCCTCAGCCCACAAAGGCAAAGAAGCCCATGAAGAAAGCGCAGCCTGTGCAGGCTGGGGCCTCCACTGAGCAAGCTGTAGCCAAACAAGCACTGCTGTAACAAAACCAAAACCACTATCTATCCTTGCAGCAGAATTTAACTAGCACCACAAATATGGGATTTAAGCAAATATTTGCTGTGAATTCCAAGGGTTGCATTGGTTTCCTCAAGAAGAAAGGGAAGTTGACAATCCTCAACGAAGACGCCACTTCACAAAGTGTCGCACATTGAAAGTGGGGAGAAAAATCACCCAATCAGTAAATTAGCCTTTTTGTTTCATGAACAGCTTCAGTTAATGGGTTAAACATTTCTTTTTGGTTTTGGAAAACAAACGTGCATAAATAATGTTCTGCACCATCTGCTTGTGATTAATATTACTGTTTAGAAGTGAAAGAATTTAAACAAGAGCCAAAAGGGGTCATTATGCTCCCATTACCAGTGCTTGCTTAATACAAATGACTTCCATGAAGCATCATTATAGAGGAGGAACAACTCCTCTTTATGATGTATCTTCCTAAGTAGTTTCACCTCTCTGCAAATAAATGGGACCTCCAAAGCTCACGCTTACCAGTAAACAGAACTGTCATGGGTTCAGCTTTGTGAACACCAAACATTTCATCTTGTTTTATTGAAAGCAAACGGATTAGTGATTGTGAGGAAAAAAAAGCCCAACAAAACAACATTATTTCTAAAAGCTGTCTCTTGACTTTTCCTGTCTTTTAAACATACAAAACCACAGCATGCCAGGTTCAAGGAAGAGATACAAAAGCTCGGTTCTACCTGCAGACAGTTCACAGAACATTGCTGTTAGAGAGAAGCTGCTGGGAAAATGACAATACTTCCTTGCCACAATGACTTCCTCAGCATGCTTGTTGCAAAGGCCAGGAGTATTTTGTTGTAAATAAGCTTAAGTGGTCCATGAGTGTGCATGTATGTGCTTAGCTACACATGTAAGTATGCAGAGGCATACATACACGTGCCCTAGTATTTTTGTGCTTCGTTACATTCTGCACTAACAATTTTCTCCCATAAAGCTAAAAAGAGGGTGGGTGAAAAGTCAAATACACTGCTCTGGGCACCTCTGGTGAAATCCTCAGCAAACTAAGATGGGAACACTCCTTGTCCCTGTTGCAGTAGAACCTGTCCCTACCAACCATCACTCCTCAGCTTCAGTAGCTTGTTAAAACAAAGAGGATCTGAATATCCTTCTATGGGAGTAATCCAGGGTGAAAAAGAGACGGTTTGAGTGATGCACAAACCTCCCTTCTCCTTTGCCCAGCCACCAACAGCCTAGGAACATCTCGAGATCATCAACTCTGCTCAGACTCACACATCACAAATCAGAAGAGACCTTCAAAACTCTGACAGATCTAAAACCTGCTCAGAAACCAAGGGGCCCAAACCAGCACAAATATATATCAGCCCCCAACACACATACAAATACAGATGAGCACAATTAAACACAAGCGGGTAACATTGATTTCATACATTTCCTTTAATAAGGAGGTGTGAAGAGAAAAAAAACATAGCAGATAAAATGCATACGGTCTATACTTATTCTTGAACTTAACAGATTTTGGTTTGTCTTTATACAAACTTTGACTTTGTACATGATTAGACTTGTTTAATTGCTAATTCTGTTTTAAATCTAAGTTAATTTCTCATTACCCTTCCATTTCTACTTCTTATCCTCTGGGGAAAAGAGCACACTTATCATTGGGACATTCTCACATCTTCCAAAGAAGTGGTGCAGGTGTTAATCTTATGTTTATGTTTGATGTGGGTGTGATGACTAAGACTACAGCGTTGGGTTTATTAATATGCACGGCTATCACCTCATTAGTTGCAAGGTTTGTTTTGAAGTTAAGCTGTAATATTTGCTGAAATGTCTGATCTGCAATAAAAGACTTGCTCATTGTTTGCTTCCTTTGCTTTAATCCATGCTCTAGTCACAAACTGTCTTTGCTGTGCTGCCTTACACAGCTTCTCCACCTTCCTTATGCCGCGGTGGAAACTCTTTGACTCCTTAGCCTATGTGAGCTTCCTGCATGATCTTCTACATGTGACAGCAAGGAAGTCAGGGTTAAACTGTCTTTCTTTTACCTCTGATGCATTAAAACCTGTAGCCAGAGATTACTCTGAGAAACAGGCATTTCCCTGGCATGGTATTACTTTGTACCCATTTTTAAGACAGAGAAGTACACATACGTTTTGTGTCCTCAAAACAGATACCAAGACTGAAAACCTTGAGGAAACTCTGATGAACCCGGAATTCTACTTATCCTCTCTGTCGCACTTTGCAGTGCTGTTCTCACCTTGGTCATTCCAGCAACAGACCAAGGCCAGAAACATCTGAAGTGTGATGAAAAATCAGTTTCTGCGCTTTTCTTTAGGCCATGGCAAGGACCATACATAATTCATCAAAAACTCAGAGCTGCTCTTCAATCAAGGCAATGAAACCCATATAAAAGGGGGATTTTGTTTTACTGGCAAGGCAAAAATCAGATCCAGGTTCTAAATTTACAGCAGAACAAACAATAAAACGTTGCAGTTATAGTACTTATGCTTGCCCACAATGCTCTTTCCAAATCACACTGAGGAGGTGACCAGAATCTTAAATGAGAAAATGAAAAATAAGATTCAAATGTGCCTTTTTCCTCTTTGGGTGTTATAAAAGTGTGACAATAATGTGTAGTAATGTCCAGCCATGGATGTTCCAGCTACCTTGTCATTTATTCTGACAATTGCTGTAGCAGCTCTGGCATCTAGACCGTTCATCCTCTTGCTGCAAGCGGATGGAGCTACTAAATCTGCATCTGGCAATATCCAGGCTAGTAGGTGAAATGTTGAAACGATCATCAGAAATGAAGACTCCTTGGCAACCTGTGCCTGCACTGAGCTGGTCATGGATTTGGGGTTATTTCTGTTCTTTTAATCCAGCAAAAGCCAAGGGTCAAATACACCAGCAGCCTTAGTGTTTCACTGAGCCTCTAATCGGGGGTAACAAAGCCAGCACCTTACTTGATCTCTACTCACTCTTCTGGCCACAGGCCTTTTTCTCCCATCTGGGAGAGAGCCTGTGCTCTCACATCACAATGATCTCCCAAGAAGGAGATGCTGTGAAACTGAGGAGGAATCAAAGCCAATGTCCTGTTGCACAGCTGCTTGCTGGGGCATTGCACAAAGGAAGGATCAATCTCCTCCTCCACTCAAACTCTCCATAAAAGCTTGAGGACAGTCTGAGGTCTAAGGATGGGCAGGACCTCAATACATACCATAATTAGTGTTTCCCATTAGCTCATTCTTATCACTCAGAGCATAGATTTCTGGATGACTCTCCAGAGGTGCCCAGCTCCTTGCACACCAGGACATCAGACATACAACCCAGGCGTTGCTCATCACCTTGCTCTGCCTTGCACCTACCTCTCAGCCGCTCCAAAACCAGCCACCCCACAAGAAATGCTGTTACCCACTTGGTTTGCAACTTAAGATTTTCTACGTGTCTCTCCACTTTACCCTTCTCTTTCAATCCCAAATGATGTCGGTTACTGCACGCTCCAACTGTGCACTCGGGCTGAGTGAGCAGATGGGTTAAATTAAACAGTATTGTTAGCAACATTAGGAACCAGAGCAGTTACTTTCAGACACTTCAGACACATTATAAATGTAATGAGTTTTCCTTTCTTTTTTGGGTGGGGGTGGTGAAGGGTGAAGAGCTTCTTTGTTCTTTAAACAGCGTTTTCCACTGTTCCAGAATTGGCGCTGATTTTGAAAGTTCTAATATATCTAAATTAACTTTCCACAACAGGTATGCTTGTGACAAAATAAAATAACATTTAAAAGCAAGAACTAAATGAGAAGTTTAAAAAACACAGATGAGCTTCAGGAAGGAGAATAAACAGCAAAACCCCAAAATAAAATGCCCTAAGTGCAAGCAGGTTTAAAGGTTCTTTCATTGCTCATGACCATGTTAGAGGACAGTGGGCCACGATTTTAGAGACTCTCGCAATGCCTGTGGCTGTCACGTGAGGTTTCTGAGGTAAGAAAACTCATTATCCATCTTCTATTTTCAATCCCAGGCAAATACCTGATTTGCCTTGCTCATTTTGCCACTGGGCACCTGCCTGTAACACTGAGCATCTCCATCTCCATAAAATTTGTTTCTTTCTTCAGTCTTTTTCTTTGCAGGGGAACAGGGAGGGCAATAAAAGAGAAGAGCAGTAAAAATATTTTATCAGAAAACATGCAAGGCTAATGAGCAAGTTTCCTTCTGCATTACTCCACTGGAATCAAAGCAGATGTTTACAAGATCTACTGTCTCCGTAGCAGTGTTGTTAATAGAAAATAATATGGTATTTCATTGGAAAACAGAAAACATCTGTTACTCACCTCTGTGCAGTATCTTTAGACTCCATAAATAGGTAAGGCCTTTCACAACCTGAATTGAAAAGAAAAAGCGACACATATTAAAGCTTCCTGGTAAGAAATACTGCACATCTCAGCTGGCACGAGTCATTAAAGACCCAAATTCCAATGAAGTACGGAGCCAGGGCCAGAAAGTGTGGAAGGTGTCCCTGCCCGTGGCAGGGGGTTGGGACTGGATGAGCTTTAAGGTTCCTTCCAACGCAAACCAGTCTGGGATTCTATCACTGCATCCAACTGCCACTCTATTTCCTATGTACGATATGATTATAACAATCAAACAGGCCCATCAGTCCACTCCCTAAGACAGCAGTTGGGTGTTACAAGTCATCCTCTCTGCAGGTTTTGTTTCTGTCAGTAATTAACCACCAATACTCTTGCATTTTTAACACTCTGATTTTCCCCTAGATTTACTACAAGCCCAGAGAGCAAGATTCAACACACACATTTCTCCTTCTGCTCTTTCTAATCCGACCCATCCCTGCTTTCAGCCAGCTTTTTTTAACAAAGCAAATCTTTCCCATAAAGTTCCCATCTCTGAGACGACATTTCATTCACTTCCCTGACACTTGTGCATCTCCAGAACAATAAAGCATTCCTGACAGCTGTGAAGTTGTAGGAGTTTTTTCACTCAAAACAATTACATTCTTTTCATTGTCCGAGTAGACTGCAATGAAATTGCTTCTGTTACAGTGATCAAGCAGAAGTGCTGAAATTATTATACAGCATGAAAGCAGAGAGCATAAGGATTTACAGCCTTCCTATTGGATTAGAAACTCCTTTTAGAACTTATTCTGTAACCAAAACCAATGTCAGTGGAATCACAATCTCTTTTGTAGAGCAAATTATGATTCTGGATCCCCAGTAAACTGCTCTAGGTGGCAACTCCTCGGTGTTTAACTCACACTTCATACCCATCTCACGGCCTCAGATGGCAAATCCCTGTAACAGAAGTCAAATTCTGTGTGCCCAGTGGTGTGGCCTTGTTCATGTGGGCCTTTCAAAAAGCAAAAGAGGGGAATTGTACTTACACAGCATTTTGTCATAAGAAGAAGGGAAAACCAAGAAGTATTCATACAAAAATAAAGAAAGAGGGTGCAACATTTCAGGCTTCCTCATTGGTGAAAGTGCTTCTGATGACAGTAAGCTGCTCTGATTATTAAACATCTATTTGGACTATTCAGAATCTTTAAAACCATTATGAAGTTATTTAATTTAAAGCATGCATTCATAGAAAAAAGAAATGTTTCCTGCGGGGGAAAAAAGTCAACAGCTGTGAGTTATTAAACATCTTTATTATGGAACATGTGCTGGATTAGCAGTTACGAAAGACACGGCACTAAACAAACTCTCACATTCCAGTTCTCTCAGCATCAGTGTGCAAAGGAATGAAAAGTGTTTTTCCCTTTATCGTGGGCTGCAAAGATACGAACAGGAGCCCCCCAGATGGACTAACCTAGAGGAAAGCACCATTCCTCACTTACCTTACATTTGCCTATTAGGAAAGGACTCTTGAGTATTAAATATTATTCTAAAATGGTGCTGGAAGAGAGTATCTTTTGATTGAACATCTAGCAGGAATTATTGGTATTCAGTAAAGTAGGTTTTACAACAATGGCTTGACAAAGCCTTGACACAAAAAGTACTTCTACCTGCTGTCAATCACCCACTCTCTTGACAGTTCAAGTGCACATCCTTTCAGGGAGAACTTCAATCAACATTAGCACTCAAAATACAGTGCACAATGTCACTGCTTCAGAAATTGAAGTGAAAGTAAACGTGTGAAGTGGCAAGCAGAGGTAGAACAGATTTTACATCGGCAGACCCAAATAAGTACACATCAGTATGAAAGCAGGAGCGATCACATCACTTTGGGTTTCCCAAGATACACTTTTCCTTTGGAAAAGCACACTAGCCCTTCACATAAATAAAGTACACAAGGAAGAAGAGAGCTTTCCCATTCTCGTTGATACTGCCTCATACAGGCAACCAGGGTGAATTTTATGATAAAGTCAGAGATCCCTCCAGTTTCTTGGAGTTTCTCTTACTATTTTATCCTGCTCCTGAATCACAGAATCCTAGACTAGTTTGGTTTGGAAGGGACCTTAAAGCTTATCATTGTTTTCAAGGGTTGTCAGCCCACCACTTTTCATGGCAAATTCATATAACAAGAAAGGAAGCAAGAAAACAATCAAGTCACAGTAAGAGGAGTGCTGGGATGCTGCTAAATGCCTACATGCGCTGGCATCATTTTCCTCTGGAAATGGTTTCTCTTAAAAACTTCTTCAAATACAACAAAGAGATATTCTAATTAACAGATGTGCAGGTCACACATATTATTAAGCAGCTTCAATAGACCAATGCATTGTACATGTCTCGGGAGAATAAAAGACAAATGACTCTGTACATGGTGCAAGGAAGGTAGAAGGAAAACATACAAAAACTGGGGAAAAGAGAGACCAGAGAAGCTCCAGGTTTTGTGTACAAAATCCACCCATGTGAGCTCCAGCTTTGTTTGACATCCTCCTTCTCCTCGGTACATGAACAGAAATCCTCCAGGCTTTGGGTAATCTTCCCAAGCTGTCCAGGGTGGGGATTACGGTGCCTGTGGACTTGGTAAAAAGGTGCCCAATACACAAAATGGGCTGCTGGGCTCTGCTGAAACATCACACACCAAGATGCAGGGTTGTGAAGACTTAAAGGAGCCATTCCTGCTGCCACTGATAAATTCTAGAGAGAACAAAGGCTTTCACTGCCTCCTTCCAACAAGCCTACTATGCCAACTGAGCAAAGAAGCAGCATCAGAGCAGGGGACGCTGCCAGTGCTGGTTCAGCCTCAGCACACACCTTCTGTTACAGAGAAGCAGGAGAAAGGGCCAAGTTCCTTCTCTGAAGGCTGCTGCTCCTTTGTTCACCTCTTTACTGACCCCCTGCACTGCAGTGGGCACAGTACAGGCTGCTAAAGCAGCAAATAAAATAACTAGAAGTTGGTAAGTATGAGCTCACTGTCCATGTCAGGGAGTCATGCTCACTAACTAACAGATTCACAGGGAGATGACCCTGCAGGTGAACAAAAGATCTATCTATCTATCTATCAGGACATAAAAGGTGGGGCTGAAGCACCGCCATTATGGATAAGTGACTAATTGGAAGAGAACATCAGGAGAATATCAAGCCAAGGAGCTGGGGAGGATGGGGGAGAGGAGAGACAAAAGTAAGTAAAGGAAATAATAAGGTAAGTTAGTGTGGAAGCAGTAAATACATAACATGAAGTCAAATAAGGAAAAGAAAAAGAAATAAGCAGCTGAAGAAATTCTTTAAGGCCCATCCCAGTATTATTACACTCTACACACGCTACTCAGGAATATGAGGACACTGTTCATTGCTCCATAGGGAAGAAGAGATGAAACGTTTTTACTCTGAACTAAAGGTGAAAAGCGTTCAAATTCTATAAGAAACTGCTAGGCTATATAATGAGCAGATTTGAAGGTACTTAGAGGAAACAGCATCAGAGAAGGATGCTCACCACCCTGGGCAGGCCACACAAATTAAGAGGAAAGTAGAGCTGTGAATTACAATGAACAGAGACTAAATAGCTGCCTGTGTTGGATTAAAGGATTTAAATTGTCAGCTTGATGTATAATGAATGTGAAAGCCCAGCACTTAATTAAATGGCACATGATAGAATAACTTTGTTATGCTTTAAACTGCTTAAGTTATCAAAGTATTCCTTATATTTAGCAATTGTTTAGCAGTATCTCCCTCTCCTGGGAGATCCACTAAGACATTGGTCATTTACCCCATGTTCAGCTCTGGCAAAAGATGGAACTTTTGGGGTTTTTTTTTCCTTCTTTTGTTGTTCTGTAATTTAGTTTTCAAATCACAGCCAGTGAATTTCTAGCACAGCAGTCACTGAATGCTGCTGAAACACAGCGATGAGCTACCAGGTTCTCCAAGGATCTCACTGTCAATCAACACCTTGTTACCAAACTGAGTAGATATTGGGGATTGATGGTTTTTCCTAGCTCAAAAACCATCTCCCTGCTCATCACCCCCAAAATCACTATCAGCTCCTCAACCATGACTGCTCAGGTGTAAAGGGTCCCAGCACTGCAGTAAGAGCAGCCTGTCCCCAGGCAGCCTTGGTCAGGCCTGGCTTGTGCCAAATAAAAACTGCAGCCTCCTCCTTATCTGCCTTCAGGAGTACATCTGCCACAGGGGAAGAGAGAAAATGTGTTCTGCCATTGCATTTTGGTACCAGGAGCTGACTTCATTTTTCAGCCTGGGAAGCAAACCTAATTGAGTTAACTTTGTGCAGAACAAGGACAGTTACAATGGAAATTACACACGAGAAGCAGCAGATGAGGGAATCATCTTAAAGGCTAAGACAGGGCTTCTGAATCACTTTTTAAAGGAACCATATAGTTCAGAAAGACTGCAAGGCTCAAGAAAGGTGATCAAGAGGACTGCTCCATCCTACAAGCGTTGATGTGAACAAACAGACGACACAGATCTCCAGCAAATTCATGCCTTCTTTCCTTATCCCATTTAATTTATCACATTTCTTGAGCCTCTGGCAACTCCTGTGTTGGTAATTCTAAAGGAAAGCTTCCTTAACCCTGGTGTCCTTGTGCACACAGGAGGGTTAGGAAGGACCTTCCCTTTCACAATGAGGACACGGATTCTGGACATGACTTGGTGTCCCAAGGGGGCACGTGTGCACTCAAATCATTGTGTTACACGCACAATCAAAACCCAAAAGACAAAAAGAAAGAAGTACTTACAGCTACTGCTATTCTTCCAAGTACATGCTCTGGAATTTTTCTATAAACATCCAAAGAACCCCCTGCAGGGACAAACAAAATGTGCTTAGATAATACAAAATGAAATACTGCCCCAGATATGAAACCACAAGGGGTTTCTAGGCCTTGGTTATTAATAAAAACACCATCAATGATATAACAATAACTGTGTCAGAAATAACTGACCTTAAAAATCTACCAAACTCTGAATAAACACATGGAACAGTACCTGGGGGTCTTTTCACCCACATTACTTATTGTTGCTTGCAGCATTAACACTCAAACTCTTAGATAACCTCCCAGTCACAAGACAGAATATCAAAGTCGGAGAACTCAAACCCAACAGGCTTGGAGAAACTTCTCAGGAATAAAAACAGTCATCCCAAAAGCAACAGTGGACTTCAGAGTCCAGAGGCTTTTCCCTTATGTTCTGCAAAGGAGAGTCATGACCAAACCAGGGCTCAAAATGTCCCTGGGGTGAAATCCTTGGGCAAGAAAGTAAATTTAAAATTGAGAATGAAAAATACCCAAGTAGAATGGCAAATAAATAAATCAAAGGACAAGTAAATTACAGGCAGAGTGTATTACCATTAGCTTGCAAGAGCAGGTTGTCTTAGTCAAGGCTTGAGGTTCTCAGAGTGCTCAGCACTGATCTACCTCTGCTCTCAGTGCAGCATCTAGATTTTACTGACGACACCATTGGGAAAAGAGTGAGGCCAATGTCCAGCAAGTAAGAAAACTCTTCACCTTTATTCTTATGCATCAAAATTAAAGGTTGGGATACAACTGGGCAGAGCCCTGGGATTCAGGAAATCTTATAAACTTGCCCAAGACAGTCCAAAGGGCTAGAAATTTGTCAAGGTTAAAGATGCTTATCTGCAGGATGAGAAAGTATTTTTTCTTCTCTTTACCTGTATTCTTGTACATCAAAATTAAAGGTCTCAGGGAAAAAAATTGCAAGGTCCCTTTATTTGCATTTAGTTCTTCCTTTAAATGATTGCTGTTGCTTTCTGCCAGAAGGAGCGCACAACATGAGGCAGACCAGAGGTCACCTCCAGTATAATTCCAAGTAATTAGTGCATGGTCAGTAAACACCATCATTGTGCAACACTATGAGGGATGCATACCCTAAAGGCTTCAATATTTTCAAACAAGAATTCAGAACTGCAAGCATTTATGTCCATCATTTTAAACATCTCTGAATTAGTAGGGGTATACACAGTCTAGGCAGACGCATGGTTCTGGCATGAGCAGATGCTTCCTTACTGCATGGAACTGCTCCTGCTTAACACAGGCTTGCAAATCTGAGTCAACTGCAAGAACAGAGCAGAGAAATGGCTAAGACACAGCAGGAGAACAGCAAGAAACTGAGCTTCTAGGCTTTGCTGAATAAATGTAGTATTTTCCATCAAAATATGGAAAATCTGAGAGAATATTCCTACTTGAAAACAGGGCACAGTGATGCCTGGGACAGAGGTAGTGAATGTAAAAAGGGAGAAATAACAACAATAACAGACCATTTTAACAGGGAGAAAACAAAATGCACCATAAAGCCCTAAAGGTTTTTTATCTTTGTATCAGAAAGAAAGAAGCTACTCAAAGATGCTTAATGATACACATTCGGCTTTGGAAATTTTTCCTGCCATAAAGCCTTTTCTCCACAGAAAATTATTTGTGAGATCCTTACATTTCTTTATATCCAGCTTAACTGAAGCTTTGTGAAAGATCTGAAGAAGGCATAAAATGACGGCTCTTAAGAAAATCCTGGAGTGAGTAACAGACTACTGCTCCTAACAACAACGTGATGTTAAGAGTTGAACCCTGTGAAGAAAGTTGTTGCGCAAGAGACACAAGGGGACTGCAGCTGCCATGAAACACACTCTCAGAACTGATACACAGAGGGCAGCAATGATTATAAATTGCTGCAATCATGATGCTTTCCCTGCCTTTTCTCCAAGAATTCCACACAGCACGAAGATTTCAAAGCAAAGCACTAATACACCTCCACAATGACCACAGCATCAGATGGTGGTGAAGGGGATACTCTTGGTCTGAAGACTCACACTGGCAGAAACAGGAGTACACTCCAAAAGGAGCTTGGTGCCACGCTGCTAAACAGCTGTGTTAGAAAATCACTCCTTGTCTTGCAATTAAGAGACGATTTCCATTGAAAACACACAGGACATTGGGTTAATAGATTTCTTTAAAAGAAAATCTGGTTTGGCTATCAAAACAGGGAAAGTGAGGAACAGCTGTTTTGTCAGCGAGGACAGATTGTATGGAACACTCAAATATCAACCCACAAATTAAGCCAGCATTTATTTCTGTTCTATTTACATTTTCAATAAAAGTAGGAAAGTTACACTCAGGAAAACACAGCAGCCCATGGAGAATGTAACACAAGCCCAATACCAACCTATTCTGTCTAAAAACTACCTGCGGAATTATTAATACAGTCATACCACTACATTTTGCTCTGTTGTGGAAAAGCACACCTTGATATGGTTTTCCCATTGACAGACTTAGCAACCAAAAGCACACTGAATGCACAACTCACCGTCCATGAACTCCGTGCACAGGGAAATTCTGTTTTCTACAAAAAAAGCACCGTAAAATCCTATGATATACGATGAGTCACACTAGGAAAAGAGGGAAAAAGAGAGTAGCCTGGTTTAAAATTTGCTGTTAAGAAGATTATAAGGAAGAATAATGAAAATGAGAAAATTTATATACCTTGTAAAGAATTTCTAACTCCGACATTATCTGCTTCTGGAGTTCCAGTGTTATATCTAAGGGTATGACCTAAAATACAGCAAAACAGATACATGATCACAGTTGACATAAAAAATGAATGATTCAAAATAAAACCCTGAAGATCTGTGTATTAGTTATCTTTGTGTGAGGAAAAGAAAGACAGGAATAGGTGGAAAGAGTATTTTAATACAGCAATGAGCAAAGGAAGGAAATGGAAATGAGAGGACAAACTTACTTACTTTTAAAAGTCAGTTACAAGCAAACTAAACTATACAGACAATTTTATCCACAAAATATCATCAGGTTTGTGGTTTAACCATTCAACCATGAGATGAGTTCGGCTTGAACACAAGCCCCAGACGTAATGTGAAGAGCAGGAGTGGTAGATCTGCAGATCCCAATGTGCTGAAGTTAATTCTAAGGGCTAAATATGCACAGTATTGGAAGCACTTCTAAATGTCTCAGTGGTGCCTTGACGGAGTGCCTCTTAGCACCACCTTGATAGTTTCAATTTAATATTTATCCCTTTTTTATCTAAATTCCTAAAAATTGTATGAAACATGGAAAACTGTTAGATGTACAGAAAAAATGCAGATGATACAGATACTTAGATAAGCATCACCAAAGCATTCCTCAAAACAACTACACACCCCCTGACTAGGAGCACTCAAGCAGCTCACTCTCATGCTTACTACTGCTTCTTTCATCCAAACCCTCCTCTTCCATCATTCTGAGAAAGGCTGCTACCCAGGACTGAAGCACCAAGCGCTGCAGTGAAGGTGGAGACACAAGTCTGCAGGATTTTCAAGACAGACCCTCTTAATAAGGATGCTGGTTCTGGCAGAACCAGCATTGAAAGTGAACTTTAACATGCAATTCCTTGCCATGATTATTTGAAGACTTCCACACTCTATTATTAAGTACTAGTAGATAAACCAAAATGGATTCTAAATGCATTAAGCCACCATAATACTTCACAGTTTAATACTTTAAGCTAAAGGGAAACAAAATGTAGTCAATTTGCAGAATTAGCAGAACAGATATAATAGGCTGCATATACTGCTGATGCAACAAAATACAGAGGCCATTTCCAAACACACAGATTTTACAGTATCAGAATCTGTCTAAAAGAAAAACCGATAACCTGCTCTTATCAAGACTTTGCTTTAGGGTTATTTATAAAAGCTGTCACTAAACTAAATTGTAAGTGTAATACAGGGCTGCCAAGAAACGTTTAACACACTTGTCTAGATCAATAATCATTTGCCAACAATATTCACTTACATTTTTCCAGCCTGAAAAACTTACAGTAATTTGCTGGGATACCATCAGTTTCACCCACTGAATATTAACAGAATTTAATCTTGTCAACAATATAAAAATCAGCATTTTATCTCACTAAATACTACTCACAGTGAGAAACTTCCCTGCCTGTTCCCTGGGAAGGCTTCACTGACCTGAACAAGGACTAGTTAGCATGATCAGTGTCAAATACATCACTGACATCCAATCAACAACGACCTGGCATGAAGAAAGGTCTCTGGCTGATTTGCATTAACTATAATTACATACAGACCCTGCATTCTAATAGTGGGATAACCTAGAAAGCAGAGCTACCATACTAACAAGTGTTGAGGACACTACTGGGTAGGGCAAGTACGGAAATGCACTACAACAGTATGGCAAGCATGTATGGCTTTTGACAAGGGCCTGTAGGGACAGGACAAGGGGAATGGTTTAACCTGACAGAGAGGAGACTGAGATGAGCTCTTCGGCAGCAGCTCTTCTCTGTGAGGGTGCTGAGGCGCTGGCACAGGGTGCCCAGAGAAGCTGTGGCTGCCTCGTGGGGCTTGGAGCAAGCTGCTCTAGTGGAAGATGTCCCTGCCTGTGGCAGGGGTGGGAACTGGATGAGCTTTAAGGTCCCTTCCAATACAAACCATTCTGTGATTCTATGATGTTTAATTTAAATGGTGTGGTGGACCTCTGGGATTCAGCAAGGGGCTCCAAGCATTCCTGCACATCTTCCTTAAGTTCCTGCCCAAAATACAGTGCTTTTGAAACCACTTGGCACACTTAGGACCTACATGAACTCCACATACCTAACATTCCAAGTGAAAAGGGTTAATTTTTAAACGAGGAATACCTGAACATATTTCCTCTGCTCTCCACTACACCTCCAGGACAAATAAGGATGAGTTGTCAAGTTAAATACAAGCAGTCAAGTGACTGAATTATAATTTACTCTGTGCTCAATTTAAATTAGTGTGAGGCTATTAAAATATACAGTATAAATACGGCAATTCATCACAAGCTGTCATGGATGACTTCATCTATTTGCTGGAGTGGCATACGTTCCACTAAAGGGAATGAGAGCAAAATCACAGGTCAAATTAAGCTGCTATTCTGTTTTAATTCACTTATTTAATCTGTGGCGACATAATTGTCTTTTACAGTATGTACAACTCAAAGGAAATTCGGGAGTATTATAGTCGGTATACAAATGATTAATCAAATGGTCCATTTAAATGCTAGCTTAAGAGCACGAGAAACTAAAAGAATGGCAACCAGCCAGTGTACACTCACAGTTTTCATTCAGATTTTCCCCTAATTGGAAAAAAGTTACCTGTGAATAATCTATTGAACTCTCTGCACAATACCTAGCTGTAAAGTTTATATAAAATGATACTGGTTTGGTCTATAGCATATGTAGCATTGGTTTGTTTTCCTGTTCAATATATTCACGAGGTTCTCTACCACCTGAAAGCATTTTAATCAACAGGTTTTACACGTTTTCTTGTCCTACCAAATCTGTGGGTTTATTATCAGAAAAAGCCCCCAAAACACAGAACTCTGCTTTTGCAGATCCATCCAGTGCTGTTTCTATTAGTGTGGTAATCCTCTGTCAAAACACTTGATCCGTGTGACGATCAGGTCAAGACACTGGCATTATCATCCTCCCAGTCTCTTTTTATTGCTGGGTATGCCTGGCCGTGGATGTGTTAAGTCATTTTCTTAACAGAGCAAGCCAGCATGATGGCTATCATTGCAGTTTCCTGACCTCCAGCTTGTGAGCAGGTTATTTTACACTATGATAACACACACAGGTTGATGCAATATCTCTTCTGAAATCACACTAAAAAATACAATTGAGACTGACAGGACCACCATGAATAGTATCTACAAGAGAAAACCCAGTTCCCCAGATCTTCAGGATCCTATTTACCCACCAGGACTAACCAAACCCATAGACTCTAAGGGAAACAAGGAGGTGAAATTGCTGAGGAACAGGCTTTTTGCCACAGGGAGGTGATTTCAATTAACCTTGCAGAGGGTGAACTCATTTCCCTTCTGCCTGTGTGAATTTCCTCGTGCTCCACCTCCTCTCCAGGCAACTTCTGGGGGCACCCACAGCTCCCCAGCAGCACAGGGTCCTTGCTGGAGAGCAGCAATGCTGACACTGAACAGAGTTGGCACAGAGGATGCTCTCTGTAGAGCCTGAAGAAGATTACATGAGGAGCAAGAACCAGGGCAAAGCGGCATCCATACACAACCCCAGCATTTAGGGCAAGAACGTTTTTAGTTCCATATTGCAAGTTGCAATAAAATAATAAAGGTATTATTTTATACTTAAGTTTTCCATACTTCTGTGCCTATTACAGAATTCCTGTCTTATTGCTCATGACAGGTTCAGGTATCATAGAATGGTTTGTGTTGGAAGGGACCTTAAAGCTCCTCCAGCTCCAACCCCTGCCCCGGGCAGGGACACCTTCCACTGGAGCAGCTTGCTCCAAGCCCCTGTGTCCAACCTGGCCTTGAACACTGCCAGGGATGGGGCAGCCACAGCTTCTCTGGGCACCCTGGGCCAGCGCCTCAGCACCCTCACAGGGAAGAGCTTCTGCCTAATGTAGAGCTTTCCTGCATAAACAATGTGGATTAATGTGATAAACCCAATTGAGATCTAAGAATCAGAGGGAGAAGGAAATCAAGGTCAAGAAAGAATGGAGAGAAAGAAAGAGAGAAAGAAAATTACTGTAATATCTTACCTTTACTGCTAGTATTTTTCCACTAGGGACATGATATGCCCTGCATGAGGGAAAAAATTAAGTAAGTTGAGATCACATAAAATTACCCCTATACATGTGTGCGGCTTGTATCCACTAATTTCACAGAAAAATGACTTGGAGCTAATCTGTTTTACATTAAACCAATCTCAGAGAGCATTTCTAAAGGAAGACTGATGAAAACAATTGATCAAAAGACTATATTTACAATGAAACCATTTAGCAGGTTTTTACATCTGCATGTCTCATATAAATTCTGTACATTGAAGACTTTCAGACAGCAGAACAGTAAATTTATAGGATTTTCACATTTTCTTTCAATGAAATAAAATTAATAAATACCCTTTATTCACATAAAACAAGGTTTACCACACCAGTTTGCAGCCCTATGGATATTTTCAGTGGTAAGACAGTGAGATCCACAGCTCTATCAAAGTGCAGTAAAAGAGGTAACGGCTGATTCTTTATCACAACCTAAAGACTCGCAGAAAACATGAGTGAAATGACCTTTCTGCATTTGTATTTAAGATTAGCACGTGTGCACATACAAGGTTAGAAAGCATTATTGTTAACGCTCACATGGCTCTAGAATCATTTCCCACAATATTCCAAGTCATCTGTCTTAATTTCTAAAGAAACTGGCTATTTAACACTGACTTGTGCATTCCTGACCACAAATTCCTAAGAAAATGAAAAGGCAGGTAAAAAAAAAAGTGTCTACTAAATATCTGATGGAATTTGGCACAAAACCAAAACCATTAAAGGTTTTCCTCTTCACTAGTTTTATTGTCTCATCCTGATTTATGACTCTACGCAGAGTAATGTCATATATGTGGCACTAACTTTAAGGAATTACAATGTTTTACCACTACATACCTATAGCAATTATTACTGAAGAAGAAAGTTGGGGTTTTGCAAGCAAAGTCATACATAGCACAGGGCGAGACTGTTGTTTAATCCATTTATAACTCTGAGTGTTCACATAATTTCTGTTAAGGGTTTGGAAGTTTCTAAAAGCTTCACTTTAATAACTGAAGGATAAACATTTATGTGGCCGAGTGGCATCAGCCTGTAGGAACAAACACCAAAAATCAGTGTTATTTTATATCATAACAACAGGCAAGAAGCAAAGATGGAGCTCTGACAGATCGGTGGCTGAACGCATAATCCATGAATCCCACGGAGTAAATGAACTTTGCTGTAACTAGGGATGAATCAACAGTGGCAAAACATTATGGACTTAAGATGAGCAGCAATGATAAGCAAGTGAACAGGTTGAGATAGCATGCTCAGCGTCTGTTAGCTGCCGATGTAGTGTGCCGGACAGTTTGGCAACTTAATTAGCCTGTCAAGAAAGCTGATCTTTTTTCCGTAAGAGAGATCTCCTGTTTCCAAGTGAATTAAAAGGGAAGACTTGATTATTTAATTATGATGCACGCTAATTCATCCGTGGAAGTTTGGGTTCAATTTCCAGCAGAGGGCAGATACCTGGTTTAGTTTACAGAGCACTGACAGGACCCATTTAACATTTAATTATGGCTGAGCACTGGATCACAAAGGAGATGCCATGCCCATGGGTGCAGCATGGCCAGTGGCTCTGCAGAAGCCATGCTACCTGGGAGGAAAGGAATTTGTTTACTCCAGGCTGATCTGGCATCTCGGTTGTCCTGACCTTTCCCAACACAATAACTGTAAAGTGATTAATGAAGTTTGAATAGGAGCTTTGGTTACACCAAAAGACAACCGTACACCTCTGTAGTGCTTTAATTAACAGCTAACACTTCAAATTAGTCTGTAGTTGCCACAGTAATTACCTGTTCCAATGAGTGGGTAGGGAAAACGGTTTTGTCAGATATTACATACAATTCGAAGTTGGAAATGATCATTTTGGTTACAATCAGCACAGTGAAAGCCTGAAGACTTAGTACTTTTATGTAGCTTCAGAAGGATTGTCCTGGTTTAGCAGTAGCAGTCATTTTTTTCTACTGGTGCAGCACTGTGTTTTGACTTTAGACCTGGGAATAATACTGATAAAGCTGATGTTTTCAGTTGTGGGTCAGAATGTTTACCCTGACCAAGGACTTTGTGAGTCTCATGCTCTGCCAGGGAGGAGGGGAAGCCAGGAGGAAGCAGGGACAGGACACCTGACCCAAACTAGCCAAAGAGGTATTCCATACCATAGCACGTCATGCCCAGGATGTAGAATGGAGAGTCCCCGGAAGGGCTGGATCATGGCAGGGTGGGGGTGAGGTACCGGTCGGTGAGCGGTTGTATTCTCTTCCTTGTTATTTCCTTTATCATTATTACTATTAGTGGTAGCAGTAGTGATTTGTGTTATACCTTAGTTATTAAACTGTTCTTATCTCAACCCGTGGGAGCTGCATTCTTTTGATTCTCCTCCCCATCCCTCTGGGGAGTGGGGGGGGGGGGAAGTAGACTGCGTGGTTCTAATTTACAGCCGGGGCTTAAACCACGACAAGGATGCACTGAAATAATCCCACAGAAGGTCTGCAGCATGAAGAACCTACTTGCTGTGCATACCACAACCACGAGTTAGTCTGTGGGTGTCTATGAGGAGATTAAACTAATATTCATAAAGTAATGTGAAGTCTCACCCCAAGTGTCACCTCTCGCAGTCCCAGTGACACCTTCAGAAGGAATCAAATAAACTCATCCTGTAGAACCAGATCACCGGATGAAGCAAAGCAGCAAAATGCAAAAGGTTCCTCAGCAACACATTTCACTGCACATTTCAGTGAACACAGGCTTAAAAGTCTTCCAGGATGGTAGGCAAGTGGTGTCACCTAATAAACAGTTCCAGTTTCTCTTGCTAGAATGCATTTGAGCAGTGCCTAACCATAAAGACAAGTGGGTGTTATAGAGGAGTGAAAACAGTTGCTAAACAGCTGCTGAACTACTTGAAGACAAATGTAAAGAGCAGGAATTAAACGGATGGAAATGCAAAATATTCAAGGAAAACACTGTTCTGACATTTTGTTCCTTGCATAAACCAGCTCTGAGAAAACAAGTTCATTCTGCCCCTCTCTTTTTTGTTGGAGTTTGCTTTTGACTCACTGCAGAAAACCAGCAAAAGCTCTATCAGATTATTAGATCAGTGGCTATAAATCATATATTGCGAAGGTGAAATTGCACCACATCAGAGACAGCTTCTGCAACCAGAAGTTTAAAAAGTACTTTTGAACACTCGATGCCAAAGTCAACTACTTAAAAAGTTATCATTGAAACGCTGCTGCGCTCTGCCAAGTGCAGGAAGCAGGTTCTGACGCGCATTTCCTCTTCCCTCTCTAGATAAGGGACTGCTGTTTAATTAAAACCAAGGTTTAATAACTCCGAGTAGTAACTCACCCAACAAAATGTTTACAGGTTGCACAAAAGGAGGAAGAAATCTGCAGGGAGGATGGAGGAAGGAGCGCAGCGAGTCCTCCTCAGGAATAAAATACATTCCAGCGAGAAAGGCAGTGTGGGAGAAAGTGTTGCAAGAGCTCAAAGAGGGGGGGGAAAATGGAGCAAAAAAGCTGGGAGATGGGGAAAAAGTGAGTTTTGGGGGACCTTCCTCCCCCCTTGCCCTGGTACACTGTGCTAATGTGGGATGGAGGAAGTGGCCAACATCTCCTTTGGAAAGTTCTCCTAGGGCGCACACACAGCATGTGATGTGGAGGGGTTGGTTTAAAGCCTCCACACACTGTATGAGAGGACGGGCAGACTTCAACCACCATGTACTCTGAAACCTCTCCACTGGGGAAAAGAAATTCAAATCCTACCCATTCCCACTAGAGTTCATTATTCTGAGCCCACTCCATCCATTACAAGGAACAGCTTCTAAGCAAGACTGGCACAGTTGTGTCAAATATTTTATTAACCTTGACTATTAACCATATCCCCAGATATTTAAAGCCCTGAAGGGACCTATGCGAGCCAAGTCCTTTAGCAGAACTTTGTCTCTTCTGCTCTGAAAATGGAGAGGGCCCCTGAGGGAGCGCTGCAAAGGCAGCTTGCCCAGCTCTGTGGCAAGAGCTGGGTTATTTTAGGGAATGAAAAAGGCAGGGTGGGAGCAAGCATGTGCTCTGCTTGAACAAAGCCCTCCAGCTAAGCCAGAAAAACTTGTGATGGACTGTGGAGTATGGCATGTGCATCCCTTGTGTTCCAGAAATCAATATCATGGAAAACTAGAATAGGGCTTTGGGGGAACTGCCAGCTCCTCGGCATCTCTCCCCCTCCCCGCACTGTATATAAGATGTGTTTCTAAAAGAAAGCAAATTAAACAATGAAAGCGGCAGAGCAGCTGGTTTCTGTTTCAAAAAGGAAAGGCAGAAAAAGGTAAGTGAATTTTATATTGCCTGCTTTGTTCTCCCTGAGCTCCGCTGCAAAGAAAACCAGAGCAGAAATGTAAGATGCTTTGCCTCAAACCTCTTTACGGAATAAACCACAACCCATCTCAATATTGAATGCTAACAATTCCATATACTGTATATGGTGAGTTTGTGATCAGTTCAGAAGTAAAACAAACCAACCCAAGCAAACAGAACATGCACAGGCTGCTTAATAAACAGCTCAGACGTCAAACAAAAACATTCTCCCTCTTTCAACTTGCTAAGACTTAACAATTTTATATTCTCCCTGTGAGGAATTTTACCTAAGAGCACAGTGGGGAGCTGCACTACTCGCTGTGATTGCAGTATAATTCCTTCTAGGGTAAGCAAAGAACTAACTTCAGGTTTCACATGAGAAGCACTCAAGAGAAACAGCAATTGTCAGTTTGTTTCTTGATTTTTAATTGTAAAGCATTTGCTCACATATGAGTGACTTCAGGACGGTCACATCAGGAGCATGGACTGGGCATGCAAAGATCCCAGTGCTTTCTCAAACTGCCTTTCCTAACAAATATAACAACTTCTTACTAAAATCTGAGTTTACTATTGAGATACTCCAAGCAAACACAGTCTCTATTTAGAAGCAAAAATTCATGGAAGTTATTATATCATGCTGCTAATGCTGGTGCAGAAAGGCACTGAAGGAGCCTGCAGCAGGCTACCACACTCAAGATCTGTCTTCCCATCTGTTCATGCTGGACACCAGGATATATTTTTCTATTTCCTCCCCCCTGATAGCCACAGAAACAATTTCTAATCAATAAGATATTCCTTGCCAAGGGAAAGCCATGACCCGTCTGCTATGCCAATGACTCAGTCTCCTCCTGTTATAGAAATATAACCAATGTCAGCAAATATGACAAAATGATGTACTGACAGTACTGCTGTGTTAGCGGTGTGACTGCAGGACCCAGGGACACAACTCCCCTCTCACAGAGATACCAGAGGTACTTATGGCTGATGCCACAAACTCAGACATGCTGTGGCTCTCCCGGCTCTCAAGTGTTGGCATGTCATTCTGTTAACAGCAGTTCTAGGAGATGAAAGGGTGGTTGCACCACCACACCATCTAATCCAACCTCCCTCTTGAAGTGGGACCATAGCAGGGGATGAGCTCAGCTGTGGCTTTGTCCAGCCCTGCGCTGAAAGCCCCACTCTCAATTTCCCAAGGTGGCAACCTGAGGCTACAAAGTAAAACTAAGAGTAAATATTTCAGGTCCATTCTCCTAGCCACATTTCTCCCTGCTTCACACCTTGGTATGTATTCATTACACAACTGTTTAAAACATCATCAAGACATCATTTCACTTGACGAGAACCACAAATATTGCCCTGTTTCCCTGTATCTGTATCAGCTCACCCACAGCACTGCACTGATGAACTGTCCCCCAGATATCCTCCTCACTCAGTACATAGAATAACACACACAAAAAGTCACAGCATTTCCTACCAGAAATGAACATGCACCCAGAAGTCCCACATTTCTTATTCGAGTTTAAAAGCTAACACAAAAAGCTTTGGTTGTAGCAAGCAGCACCTTCAGATGTAAGGGCATCAATGAAGTCAAACTAAGCATTTTCCTGCCCTGTGCGAAATAACCTAGAGTAAAATGACTGCGCCAGTGCTGTGCAAGATGAATACAATCCTCTAAGTGCCATGCATTGCAGAGCGACGTGCCAGCTGCAAACTCCACACAGCAAATCACCCACAGATTTGGTTTACTGTTCATTTTCCCCTATTTTTCCTCCTCTTTTTTCCAAGTACTGCCACTGTCTGTCATGCTCCTGGTCAGTCTGGCATTCTGATGATAGAATTGTCACATACTCTGATGGCCATCTAAAGAAACAGATTCAAATTGTTTCTAGGAAATAAACACTTTGACAGTTGTTGCCTTCTGCAATAGACAAACACATTAGCCTGACTCTCTGGCTGTTAAAACAGGAAATCCAAAGTGCACAGCAGTTGTAAAAAGGAGCTTTGATGGGGTCTGTGCTAGTTCAAACAGCAATCTACACCAACCTCCCCTCCATCTAAAGCCCCATTACAGATGCTTGAGTACTGATTGCAAAATGATTTGTTGTTGAATGAGAAAACACACACAAAAATACTTGCATCTGAATTTGAAACTTTTCAGAAGAGCAACACTGGCACTAAAAGCTGCATAAGGAAAATGGCAATAAGCAAAATGTCTCACTTAACCCATCGCTGTGGGAAAGAGGCGGCTTTGCCATCCGAGCCAAAGCACAATGAACCCCTCACCTCTTGCATGCTGTAACCTACTACTTCCATCTGTTACCTCTTACATGAGTCTTCCTTCTCCACTGCAGCCAAACTTCCAGGGTCAATCAAAACTGGATTACAAGACTTTCTTCTTGTACCCATCCTATTGCAGTTCAGACTCCATTCCTTATAGAGAGACCTGTACAGAAAGGACTACAGATGGAGAAGGCTTCACCTCGACACTGCTTGATGAGGCTATGGTGCCACCATAGAGTCATGGAATGGTTTGGGTTGGATGGGCCCTTAAAGCTCATGCAGTTCCAACCCCCTACCACAGGCAGGGACACCTTCCACTAGAGCAGGTTGCTCCAAGCCCCGTCTAACCATCACCAACACCAGGTCACTCACTGCCACAGGACCAATCCAGATCTGATGCAGGCACAGTCATGTGTTTCAGCTGCTGGCTTTAAACTAGCTCAAAGGGCAGAAGACAGCAGAGCAGTCTTTTTAGACTTCTGTTTAGACTGACATAGCCATGCACTATTTGACAAAGCCAGGACAAAGTAAACCCATCAGAGTTCTAGGAAGAAACTTGAAGCAACAGAATGAACCATAAAGTACATCACATCCTATGATGATGGCAATTTAGATGCCACATGTCTCCACAGCAAGACCTAAAGCTGGATATTCTGCATTATCAAACCATTTGCTCACGAGAGATGGGTTCATGACACTCACAGCATAACAACTATTAAGGAAAAACAGAGCTGTTGAGTAATTCAGTATGGACCAGTGGTAGAAAATAGAACTGTGTCAAGAAGCAAACGCTTTCTAGGTATTCCCTGTAATAGCAGAAAGAGTGTTTTCTTTTAATCATGGTTCAGTTTCCAGTAGAAAGCTTGCAGGAGCAAGGCTGAGAGCACAAACACCATGAGGTTAGTTACACTGTTCCATCCATTACTGGACTGCAACGAGATAACATCATGATGAGCAACATGCTAGAAAAAGTCTGGCATTGCTCCTCTTATATTGCTTCTTGCCATCACCACTAAAGCAGCTGTGGTGACGTACGGGAGGGTGGTTGTATGTCAGAGCTGGGTACGGCTGGCTGAGCCTTATGATGGTCACTGGATATCTGAGTGGTTCATTTTTAGCGTTCTGAGAATCTGAGGTGAAAAGACATGGAAAAATCAATGTCAACCTTGCTGGTGCTGTTACAGCCACTGCTCTTCACAGACATCAAGCAGAGATTAAGGAGACAGTCTGAAACACACCACTGGCAGCATAATGTCAAGAAAGGATTCCTACATACATACACGTTCTTCTGCCCCCTATCATCTCACATTCACTTCCAAGGGCAAAACCCTGATTCAAACAAGTATTCAATGCTGGGGAAGAGCCAGTGCCTATAAGCTTGGTGGCAAATTTCACCAACTCTCTACTACATGGAGTATTATTTGTTACCAAGAAACAGATGCTCTTGCCCACACTGGGGAAGCTGCAATGAGAGCTGCCCTACGCTCCCACACCACTCATTGGTAACAAGAGCAAACTCAAGTTTTCAAGGTTGCTATTTGCTTCATCTCCCAGGCTATGGGCATGCAACACAAACAGAACAACTTTAATTTAAGAATCATCCCGTTTCTAATTAAGCAGCCATAGGCAGCTGGCTGGATACATTTTAATCAGCTTCAATAACATATTGATTGTATACTGAAGCTTAAAAATTAAAAGTAAAAAGATGACCGGGGAATTGTCCCATCTCAGAACAACAGTAGAACCCTCTGTAAATAACTCCTCTTTTAACCATCAGCTAAATGAACACTTCAATACTGCACTACAAAGTCTTCTGCAAAATTACTTTAACTAACAAGCAGAAATTTATCAGCTTCAGCCAAAATCAATGCTGAAATCAATTTGAACACTGGTTGTGTCTAAAGGGGCTCATTGGCAATTTAGGGAAATTACACCATGTAAATGCCTGTGCTTTAATTGAACAGTTTCATCAACTAGGCTGTGATTGCTGTCCATTCATTTATTTACTTTCACTGCAGCTCCCATTCTGCAAAGGAATGGGTTTTGTCAGACTTGAAGGAGGTACTTTATCTTCATTTTATGCACTTTTGTGCATAACAGATTTTATGAGGCAGGCAAGTGATAGCCAGGGTCAAAAGAAACAAGTGAACAGCAATCACTGGTCAGTCTTGTTTAAACTGCAATGATAATATGCAGAAATTTGGGGGAGTATTTCTGACTTACTCCAGCTATTATTGTTCTAACGCTTTGCAGTGTGACTAAAAATAAAACAAAACAAGAGAAACAGAAAACGAAGGTAGTCTGGGAAGGGAAATAATGGAAAAATGCCTCAACTGCACCACAGGAATGCAGGGAGATGCCATTTTCAGACTTCAAATGGCCACAGATTTGTTTTAACACCACACAAAACACTGAACCTGCCTGTACCTCCTTTCGTCAGAGCTGCACCAAGCGCCAGGCTGGGACAAGCAATGTGCATGAAATGTAGTGAGAACCTGCCACGGGCAGGGACCCCTTCCACTGGAGCAGCTTGCTCCAAGCCGCTGTATCCAACCTGGCCTTGAACACTGCCAGGGATGGGGCAGCCACAGCTTCTCTGGGCACCCTGGGCCAGTGCCTCAGCACCCTCACAGGGAAGAGCTTCTGCCTAAGAGCTCAGCTCAGTCTCCCCTCTGGCAGGTTAAAGCCATTCCCCTTGGCCTGTTCCTACAGGCCCTTGTCCAAAGCCCCTCTCCAGCTCTCATAGACCCTGTTAGGCACTGTATCACTTCCCTTACTCTCCAACACAGCTAAATCTCCTCCTGTTTCCCCACTCCAGAATTGACAATGCTTTTCCCTGCTGATGTTCAAGGATATGCAATACACTGGCAGGCGCCATTTGCAGCCTGTCTTGCAGGAGATAGCAACTTCCCAGCTGTCTTGCCATGCACTATGTTTAATGTGCTAATGGGGCACCCCAAGGTTGGTTGAGATAGAGAATAAGAAAACGGGCATATGCTGGAATGTACAACTGAACTGAAGAGCAGAATTGCTCCAGTAAATTGCTCAAACAAATTAAGCTTCTGCACTTATCCGTATTTCCCTGCTATACAATTCTGCTGGGTGGGACATCATCAACAGCCACTTCTCTCCCAATTACTCAAGTGAAAGTGAAGCCGTCTGGTTTAGCAGCATTTTGCTAAGATAGTAACCGATTCCCCCTTTCCTTCCCTCTCTATCCCAGATACTTGGTAACTTCACAAATTAATTAGGGTATCATTGGGACTTTATGTTTATTTCACTATATGGAGGGTTATAGCTTTCTGCTGCTGGAGACTCCTCTAACAGAACCCAAAGATCTACAAACCATACACAATGCACATTTCAAAAGAATCCCAGACATGCAGAAGGAAACAGTGATACTACAGATATGCCATGTGAGAGAGACTTCAGAGAGTAATAATTTGCCTCTACTTTGTAGTACTTAAGTTCAAAGTATATACAACTGAGGATTTGGCATCTAAATGATTTAATGTAGCTACTCCAGAGACTGGCTGGCAAAGCCTATACATCCCCTTACAAACCAAAATGTTAACCTTCTTTCACTGAAGAGAAGCAACCTCATAGAAACAGCCTCTCAGAGCTCTGCAATCAATGATGGTGCTAGAAGATGCAGCACAGCAGCACATATTTCAATGTCTTTTGGACCTAGCAGTGAATGATTCTTCCAAAATAGCAACTTAAGTAAATACAATAGATGCACTGCTATACAGAGGTGTTCTGCTGCTGGGAAGCAACCCTAACTGTACAGTCACCATCCTACCAGCTTCTATAACTATCTTATAAGATAGCTGATAACAATGAGAAAGCCTGCTGCAGAGCTGGAAGCTCGTACATCTACCAGTGGAGCAGTCTTAGGGCCCTCTTGTCAGGAAAGGTGCGGATCTCCATGACGTAACAGCGACTGAGAGTTTCCAAATATTCACCGAATTGGGTAATTAACTAGCTTTGCCATATCTAACCCCATAATTGTTATCACTCCTTAAACAAGAAAAGAGCTTATCAAAAGGTAAGGGAAAACAGGAAGTCAAACAACTACACAATCCTCTCTCTTTAGAGCAGGGAAAACATTGAGATTCAGCAAGTTCTCACTGGAAATATTGCTATAAAGTATTGATTTTTTACCAGACTCAATTGACTGAAAAGTTGTTTGTATAGCAATACTGGCCGAGCCAATATACTGAAACAATTTTGCTACACACAGTAATCAAGTGTATTTCGAAAGTATAATTATACTGTCATAAAAATGAAGCTAAGATACCTCTTCTCCAAGCAATGAAACAGCTGCAGCTGTAAAGAACCCAAATAAATGAAATACATTTTCTAACTAAACATAACGTCTTCCAAAGAGAACAAAACCACCTCCCCTCTCCCCCCTTAAGCCAGGGTTAGCGTGAAAAGTGATCAATACTTCAATCTCAATAAACTATTTCAATAGTAGTTAATTCACGTGGAAAGAGAGGCTCAAGATTTTTGCTCAGCGACCTGCGACACGCTCTCTTGTTTGCTCAATGCTGATAATATATCATTGCCATAATGGATATGACTTAGTATAAAGAGCTAGAAAGAAAGGGGAAAAAAGATACCACATAGCCACGCTCATTCTTTAGGCTCAGATCAATAATACACACTACACACAGGCTCTTCTGCACCGAGCCGACAGCATGGTCTGCCGCAAGAGGAAAACAGCCAAACGTTCGCAATTCATTTTATTTGACAAATGTTCATTGATTTACTGAAATAAAATATATGTGGGCTGCTATCTATGACTACTGCAATCCAGCTACCTGTAAGTATTCCATTTTGCAGTTTCTTCTTGGCTTGCGTGGCTCAGCTACTCCTTTGGCAAAGAGAACAGGTTGCCTTTTACAATGGGGTGATTGGTGGCCAGGCTGGAGCAACCTGGTCTAGTGGAAGGCGTCCCTGCCCCACGGCAGGGGGTTGGAGCTGGATGAGCTTTAAGGTCCCTTCCAACACAAACCATTCCATGATTCTATGACTGTTCCAAGGTATTTTATATATAATGTATTTATATTTTTGTACCACCTTCTGCATCTAGCAGTGCTCTGTCACTGCATGTACTAAGCACACACAGCAAGCATGGAATGTTCCTTGTGAGTAGGGCAGAGACAAGCTGAGAGACATTAAATTCAGCCGATCCTCAGTGCAATCCCATTAGCAGAGTCCACATTCACTTCCCTTGGTTTACATTCCTTAGACTTTGGCCACTATCAGACAGACAATGAAGGCGAGAGACTTTTGTATGACTTGGCATGGCCATTCTTACGCTGCTCATGGTTTCGCATTGCTAGCTCCTTATTTCAGCTAACAAAGAAAGTGACCCAGAACTGGGTAACGATGACACATAAAGGCTCCCTCACTTCATGGGACATTCCTTGTTCCTAACTGTGCTTCAAGTGCTTTCCGTAGGGACCAGAGCCCGAGGCCCATCTTTGCAACACTTCTTCCACCTACTTCCACCCCCGGCAAACAGGGAAGGGAAGCAACCTCCTCCAGGTCAGCAAACAAGAAGTCACTGACTGAGCTGTAAAGTTTAACACCCTCTCTCAAATCTTTCCTACTATCTATGCAGTTGGATATTCCATAGCACAGAATGCCATGCTCAGTATAGAAACTGGGGGGATCTGGCCAGAAGCCACTGGTTGCTGCTCTGGGACAGGCTGGGCATCATTCAGTAGGTGGGGAGCAATTGTATTGTGCATTGCTTGGGTTTTTAACCCTTGGGTTTTACTCCTCTCTCCTTTTCATTACTATCATTATTACTCGATTTTACTTTATTTCAACTACTAAACTGTAAGTAAGATAACAATACTGTTTCTGCAAGTTTCTTGGTCTAGCAACACCTTTCTACAAGAGAACATCAATGAGATGTCTGAACTATGTTCCATCTACAGGGCTAACCTGATTTCTGACGAGTCCATTCAAAGACTGGATTTGTTCCTTTAAGGTTCTGGAAGTCCATTTTCATTAAACCTTCTGCAAGGAGAGTCGTTTTGCCATGTTGGCAGCCAATTAGAAACTACACTAAATGCACCATGGCTTTTAAAACATCTTAAAAAAATGCTAATCTCAAAGCTAAAATGTCTAAGGTATAAACAAAATCATAATGGGATGCTGGGTTACTGTATATGGTAAATAGCTCTCTGGAGGAAACCTTTATTACTCCCTCAGGGCTTTCTTACGAAGTATGGATTTCTTAATTCCTAGTGGAATATTTTTCATACACCACTGCAGACTATTAAGTACCAGATATTACATTATGTAGTTTAAACTTTGCACTATGCATGAGAAAGACTTTCCTGTCGAGAAAACTATATCTCTGCTATTATAATCTTTACAATATTAAAATTAATACTGGCTGCAGGGTATAAGCTTCACTACCAAAATTTGGGGGAGTTTATCATTTAATGTATTCATCAGCCTATGTGTGAAGCTGCTTGTGAGGGAGGGAAGTCACTGCAGCAGCAAAAGGGGTTATTTACTAATTTGGAATTGCTAGAGAAAGGCAGAGCAGCGGTGTCATCACATCCCACTGGTGTCATTCTCAGTACTGGGCTAGCAAAGGGCGTGGTAAAGCAGCAAGAATAATGGCATTGCAAATACTGAAGGCAATTCATTATGCTTCAGGACATTTCAAGTTCCACTTGTGAACCATTAACTTGTTACCCAGGAGGGATTCAAAGCTAAGTATTAAAAAGATAATAAAAATGCACCAGCCCTCATGGCACCCAAGAGCAGATACCTTGTAAATATGGAAAGAGGATTCTTAAGAAGTTCCTGTTAAGAACGTATTTTAAATCTTTTCTTCACAGCAGCACTGCCCACCTACATCTCAATACAAATATAAGGGTAACAAAAAAAAAAGGCACTTTTAAATTCCATTTTCAACAATTTGAAGTGAAATTCAACACTCACTTGTAGACTGTGCCTCCATTGCCATGACCGAGGATGTCTCGATACCGTATGTCTTGTTCATTCATCTCCACAAGAAAGAAAGAAAAACAAAAGAGATGTCATGCTGTGGATGGAAATGTCAAGGAAAAGCAACTCTAGGCCATAAACAACAAGCAGTCTGGGTCATTTCAAGTTCAGCTGCAAGAACGAGAAGATCAATACAACATTTGCTGTCCAATTTATAAAAGACGATACCAAGGGACAAAGTGATGGAAAGTTTAATGACAATTTGTTTGCCTGGGTCATTTCATTAAAGTTTGATAAAAGGTGTCAAAATGGAATGATATAATATAGCTCAAGAGGGTCAGGTCACAGATACTGATAGGAAAAGGGTCTCCAGAACAGCACATAACCAAAGCCAAAGTTGGAGGTGAATGGAAACAATCCACCAGGAAACTGTCATCTTAAGTATGGCTCAAAAACTTGATGATTTATTCTGGAATCAGCATAACTGATACTAATTGAGTGACAGTTCTGGCACTAGGAAAGCTTCACAGTGCTTCATTTATCTACGTTTTAACAAAGGCAAATCTTTGGAAAACAAGAGTCTTGATGTGCTATCCAACAAAGATGATTTTCCTTGAAATACACAACTAATTGCTTGCCTCGATCTTTCTGTTCACCAGAACAACTCTCCAGACATACAGATATACTCAGATCTTCACCAGAAGCCAATACAAGCACCATACATTGCAAATGCTGGAATTTGTGATCTTTCTGATATTGCTTTTAGAAAAGCTTACTGTAGCGCTGAATGAGCAATTCAAATGTAAAACTACAGTTCAACCTTCTCCTGTACGAATACAGTTATTCTGATTTCCCACCTATTAAAGAAAGGTCACTGAAGACATTTTTGAGTGCACATGTATGCTTGAAAAGAAAGGTATCATCAGAATGAATTCTGGGATGTATGCATTTTCTATTTCAAAGAGATATCCCTCTCTGCCTGAAGTTGCACAGGATTGGGCAAATCCCATATTAGAAGAGATTTTCCTATGAAGCATTAACTCATTTCTAGTAACTATTTGTATTTTGTGGGATACTAAGTTAAACATTCCACATGAGTTGGCATGGCTGCTTAAAAATTGTCATTTTTGTGTTAAAAGGCATCAACCCCCCTAATGACATGTCTGCTCTGCTATCACTGATGTGATTAGAGATCACATAAGCACATCTGAAATAGCTTCAAATCAGTGATTTCAAGTACCACATGGTGACAGCTCACCGTAAGCCAACTACCTGTATTTATCCATCTTCTGAAACAGCTTTTATATTCAATGGGGACATGTGCCCTTAAGTTACTAAGCCATGTTTAAGCATCCCCTTTCATATGATGTCAGTGAAGAGAAGAGGAACCTTCCTTCGACTGGAACAAGTAAGTGATGATAACAAGGTAAAATGCACTAAAGAGTCAATACTCAGCAAGTCTTAGGAACAAAAAATGGAATATTAATTGATTTTAAATAATAGGTACTAAAGACATAAACGCTGAACTCCAAAATCTGTTCTCCTCCCTTTCACTACCTGAATAAATAGCATCCTTGTTTCTCACAGGAAATACTCTGCATTTCTTCCAGCAAGGGTAGAACCTCCAAATTCTGAAAAACTCCAAAATACCTCAAAGCAGAAGTTGACTCTAAATTATCACCTATTTGTAGTTAAACCTGGGGCCAGATAATCTTAAGGGGGTATGAAATAGCCCATTCAAGTATCAAGGTTTAGTCGTGAAAGCTATCTTACTTATTGCATCCATCAGAAAATGCAAATAAAAAGGAGGAAAAAAAAAGGCACCTCATGAGGAACAATAGCTCCTGAATAGGTTTTAAACTACGTGAAGAATCTATACTGGATCCTAAAAATCATCTCTCTCAGACTGCAGTACTCATTAATTTAAAGCACACACTGGGTTTAAGGAGTCCTGCTCTTCTAAGCTGGAGGACTTTAATTCTCCAGTCTTTGAGGTAACAACAAACATCTTTTCGCTATATTTCCAGCAATGTTCTTCTAAACATAACTCTTAAGAGAAATTAAATGAATACATAAAGCCATGAACTTTTATCTTTGCTTCTTGGGGGGGCGAGGGGGAAGAATTTTTTTTGCAGTTACACAAGCTATAAGCAACAAATTGAGCAGAACCAGAGACATAAAATGCATTCTCTTTTTCTCCTGCTTTTTGCTAACTGGTAAAAGGAGTTCTTTTCTTCACCTCAGTCCCTAAAAGACAGTGATAGGAGCAGCTCCATCCTCTGCCACTGCACTGTTTGCACCCGCTGCCAGCCCAGCACCATTTCTTGTCTCTATGCACAAAGAGCAACCAGAAACCCAGGGTGAAATAGGAAGCCTGGGGTGGAGCAAGTATCTGCCAGCAACCGATAGAGAGATAAAGCGTGATTTACTGGCTCAAATAAAGATGCCAAAAACATGTGGTGATTTATTTATTTTACTGGGAAAACTGGATTCTCAATCATAAAATGATAACATAATAACAATGAACTCAACAGGAAGGGCTGGAATATTAAACCTGCAAACCCAAGTTTGATTGGATGCCAATAGTAACAGAATTAATGACAAAGTGAAAGAGACTTCAATTACGGATCAGCAAACAAAACATGCCTTGCTTATACCTGCTGGTTTTGAAAGAAATCAGTGTCTATCTCTTGTAAATCATTAAAACCAAAATGCTCAATTAATCCTTATTTTATATGTAGAGGCCTGACAGAAGCAAAGTCCTATAGCCATACCTTTGCTTTACGAATCGAAGCAATAATGGTTTCAGAAAGCAGTCACACTCTATGAGCAGACAATTGAAGAGATTTAGTAAATCCCACTTTATAGAGCAGAGACTAATCGGAAAACACAAGCCAGTCAAATGTTTCTTATGAACTGTTGACACTATATCAATGCTGAATCAATTGGTGGCATTTACTCTGAGTGACAGAAAAGAAATAAATATTTATATCACATCACCTATATCAATGAACCTAGGCAGAAAGCTATTTCTAACTTGTCAATATTTGATTATCTTGAAGAATCGTGTCCCCTTCTTTTAATGATTAATATGAATTCCTTATTAAACCTAAATGGAAACTACTAGAGGAATATCATTATGAATGCCTGAAAGCAGAAACTGCCAAAAAATAATAAAAAATAATAACCCAACCCATACTTAAGTAATGATGAGTGTGACTTAACCCCCTAAAAGGAGAAAAAGTTAAAGTTACAACTAGAAACCTATCTCCAGTTACGGAGCTGTGACCAAATTCTGCAGAACACAATGCAGCATAACGAAAAGCATCTTCTCTCAACAGAAAGCAGTGCAGCTCCTGCCAGAGCAGGGGGACTGAAAGGTAGGGTTAAAACTTACTTTGTCTTTTCTTTTTCTTTTTAAATGGGTTTAAGTAACATTTTTAAATATCATAGTAAGAGCTTTGGTTCCTTTATGTCTTTCTACAGTTCTACTATGCAGGAAAGAAATCTGTAAATCTATTGCAAGGCACAGAAAATACTCATTTCTACTGCTGAGAACAAATAAAATGCCAAATTCAGCTTATGGACTCAATCACAAAAAGATAGCTTTTACTCACAGTCCGTAATTCTACTTCAAAAACTATTAGTAAGATTGGAGTAATTATCAACTTGATTTTCAAGGTTCAGAAGCATGCTGCTGGTATTTACAGGATGTTAATTTATCCAGAGAAACACACTGCATAGGTATAATTTTGAAACATGAACAAATCTACCTGGTAGGCCCCTGTGAATATTAAACTCAGTCTGCACATCAGGCTTTAAAATACATTTCCAAGCTGTATTCAAAGGATTCAGTGCCAAACAGGCAAGACTGCAGCACTGGGCTGCTCGGCTCACATTTTAGAGGGGCACCCTCATCTATTAGACCACAATGTTACAGGTGATACTGAAGGACAAGCATGAAGACCAGCCTTTATCTTCTTGACACGCTCAACTACAACTACTTGATTCATGAAATGCCAATGAGGCTTGGAGAGGTCATTGTGTGAAGGCACTGAATACGCATCTGAGATAATTAAGATTTCAGCCTTCGAAACATGGAGGGGAAGTGAACAGCAGTTAAGAAAATCAATAAGAGTCTTTTATTTGCAGTGACACAGATGTCTCAGTCAATAGAGCCTAATAGGCAAGCTTGATCGCAATGGACAGGTGCTGCCTCCAAGGCTATCAAAGGGCTTTCACTATGACAAACATTAAAATATATTTATGTTGGTGCTGCTGAAGAATCTAAGGTTCTTTTAAAGGTAGTTTAATTTAACAGTACATATTTAATATCATTATACTACCACAAGCCTGGCCATACATTCAGCTCAAAATTGGTATGAAATGTTTGTCCAGGACATCCATTTCTCCATCAATTGTTACATTAAACCTTTTACTTCTGGGTGCCAGAATCTGAATGTTCAGAGCAGGAGAAGCAGTAACACGACAGCTTTCCACAACTCTGGAGTTTGTTTTGCTTTAGGTTGCGTTTCAGGTTTTCTAAGAAGCCACAACATAAGGTGACTGCAAATAGTAGAGAGCAGTTCCTTGCAAGAACCTGCTAAATATTTAAGTATCAACTGCCCTAAAACCCACAAAGGTCATTTGAAGTGAGCGGTTGACTTAGTTATTCAAAATTGATTAACTTTCTTCCCTGAAATTGTGGCAGCAGCACAACATGTGTGAGGTACTTCAATCTATTTGGAGCCAAATCTGATTAGCACATTTTGAGAAATGGGAAGCAAATTGCCATGCCAATCAAAGCAAATCAGGACACATAACTCATTCATATCATGAAGGTTTTCATGGTCCCTCCAGTTCTGTATTAAAAGAACACATTACAGCTAAATGAGCAGTAAGCATCTCTCCACCTATTTGAGGTGTGCCAATCACTGCAGAATGAGGCAGTAACGAGACGTGCATGTGGCCCAAGCTCAATTCAATGCACCTACCTGGCCATTTGCAAGTATTTTCTTCAGCTCTGCAGAAGACTTTTTTAAGCTGAAAATAAGAGAGAGGCAATTATTTTAAATGACTGTGCCATTTCACTCTATAAAATGAAGTGAAAGCATGAGAAACCACAAGCTGTCAGGTTAAGTTCACAGTTACATATTCTGAGTAGGCTTAATGTGAGCAATGCTGACTGATGGTCAGTATAGCTACTTCTCGAACTACAGGCAGCACACATGGAAAGCAATGAACGTTTTAAAACCTCCATGTATTCTCACCTTTACAAACTGTTTTAGATACCTGCCTGTACTGCCCTGTGAGATACAACCTATTGTATGCCAGTTCAAAGAAAAAAACCCAACAAACACATACCCTCACACACTCTAAGTTTCGAGAAACAACATGAAAATCAGATTCACATCTAGTTTTCAGGTGCCCCATCTTGTTTTAAAACTCCTAAAGGCATTATCCCTCAGTAATTTCTATAAATCTGCAGCAGAGCTGTATGCTGTCGATGTGGCCTCACTACATCAACTGACCATAGACTGGAGCATGGTGTGTAGGCAGCTAAGTCCTGATTTAGGCATCTTAGGGATACGCCTAAATTCAGAGGGATGAGGCCAGATTGCCACAGAGTCATATCACAGAATCCTAGAACAGTTTGTGCTGGAAGATATCTTGAAGCTCACCCAGTTCCAACCCCTTGCCACAGGCAGGGACCCCTTCCCCTGGAGCAGCTTGCTCCAAGCCCCTGTGTCCAACCTGGCCTTGAACACTGCCAGGGACGGGGCAGCCACAGCTCCTCTGGGCACCCTGGGCCAGTGCCTCAGCACCCTCACAGGGAAGAGCTTCTGCCTAAGAGCTCATCTCAATCCACCCTTTTGTGCATCCATTCCAGGTCAGCTTGCTGCTGCAGTCCTCCCATATCAAGAGAAACTACTCCTCTGTCAGTGGTCTTACATTACTTAAAATGACCCATATATTTTTTTCTAGTAGAACTTTAACAAACCACAACTATCGGCCATCTGTGTTTTATAGGTAAAACTATTAATGGCTTCAAACTGCTTCCACTCACTTGCAAAATACTGCTTCACCTCCTTTTCCTGACAAACTCTGTCCCTTGTTCATTCAACACAACAACCTGCCTGGGTAGCAATATGTCTGCAAAACTTAATCTCAAAGAGACATTCTGCTCTTATTACTGAAGTTAAAAAGTACAAAATAATATATTCTTGAAAGGCATGTGCACGTGTCTTGATCACAGATCATTATTAACAAGAACAGTGAAAACACAGATTTCGTATTTGGTGGCTTTGTTCTTTAATAGGCCTCTTGTTCCCACGACTACTTTAAAGCAAAATTAAGTTTTCCAAGGAAACATAAGTTGATCTTGTCATCTTTCATGACTAACAATTTGTGAACATGAAACAAAGAGAGACTTTCAATTACTTCAAAAACCAAACTCGTAGTGCAGAAGGTTTCGGAAAAGGAATGGCAATTAACCACCAAATAAGGTGACAAGAATCTTCTAGAAGCCTCATTTTCAATGCACTTCAAGAACAAGCTCAAAGTACAGGAAGTACTGAAAGTAAAAGCACAACAGCAACAGAAAGCAGCTTTATTTAGTTCAGCAGTGTGACAGATTGGGAGGAGGGCTGCAGTTCATAGAGACATTCCGATTTACAGCCTTTAAAGAGTGTTGGTTAGGATCTTCCCCAAGGGATGGGGCAAACTTTGCCAGAGGAGACTGACACAGGGTGTTGGCTTTCTTTTTTTACTTCTACAATTTGCAAAGCCACTAAAGGGAGCATCAAAACTGGTTCTAGCGGTAGTTGAAGGGGGCTACCAATAGCAGGACTACATCAGCACTGCTTCCAACCATGTGGGGCGGCATCCTCCTCGTCAATGGGTAACCACATCACATCACTCCCACCACATGAAGCTGGGGTTTGTGGGACTGTCCCACCACTGCAGCACTTCGTGGTGTCTGACACAGTGGTTACCAACACCCCAATGCCTGAGCAGGTCTAAAGCAGTATGATGGGTCTTTGGTCATGGTCATCTCTGGCCATTTCCTTCTGCAAAATGCTCTAAGAGAGAAGGGAGCAGTGTGCTGATGCACAGATACATGTAGTATTACATGCTTATTAGAGTAACAGAATAATACAGGCTGAAAGGGACCTCCAGGGATTTCTATCCCACTTTCAAATATGCTCTCATATGAAGAAGACAGAGTCAGACTTTTCTTATTCCCTTGTAAGAATATACAAGGGTTTTTTCTGTTTATTTGTTTTAACATCAGATTGAGTACAATGACTGCCTGCAACTGCTCACGTAGTGACAGGGAATTCATGGTCCAGTATTTAAGAATAGATCTCTAGGAAAAAAGAAAATGCGTTCCCTTGCATTTTAATATCTTAATATGGGGTTTCAAATTAGAAGTGGAATCTAAAAAGAAAGATAAGGGAGGCAGACTCCCAAACTTTGCTGAAACTGTATGAAACAGGGCACTTAAACTGCTCAGGTTTTTCAAATATCTCACCCCACACTAAACCCACTGAATTTGGTATCAAATTTTAAATCAAGAATCCTAGAGTGAGGTAAGTAACAAAGACCTAAACACACAGACCTTGCCACAGACAGCGATTATTAGATCAAGTAAACCAAATCAGCTCACCCACAAACAGTATTTCAATGCTTTATGAAGGACAAAGCCACCTGAAACATCAGCAAAGACTTATTTCCTTCAGCAGAAAATACTTGTGAAGAACCAGCAGTTCAAGTCTAACAAGATCCATGAATCAAGGCAATTTCACCTTCCCCACTCCACTCCTGCGTGCCCGGTAGTCATATTGAAAAAGTTATACAACATCAAGCTTATTCTTGGTACCTCTGCACACAAGGCTCCATTTTGTTTTAATAAAAGCAAAGAAAACAAACCATATGCTCCCGTTCTTGACTCTTACCTATTGCTTGGAAGGGAATCTGAGACGGCCGAGCTGCTATTATTAGCAGCCCCTGCTCGAGTATTTACCTGCAGGCAGGGAAAGGATCTTGATCAGTCAGTTGTGTTCAGAGGACACTATTCTAATTAACCTGTAATTTGCCATGAATTTCTCATTTCACTCTGAAGGTTAATTAGCTTGTTGCTAGGCTTGCCGGTGGTTGAGGATTCGCCTCTATGTAGGTTAGCAGGCTATAGAATTCCTGGACCACACTATATAGTCTTTACATTCTAAAGGCTTAGTTAAATAATACAAAAAAAGGGATATGCCCACCGTTTCTTCTCATTTTAAAAGCTGAACAATCAGTTCATATACCTGTAGTCTTCTGCATTTCAAAATGGGTATGATTACAGAAGCAATAAGCACACCTGAGTGAATCAAACCACCTAAAAGAATTTCATTGCTGTGCTTTCCATGCTTAGATAAATGACTGAAATCAAATTAATACATTGGGGTTTTTTTTTAATGCTTTGAAGTACAGGCAGACGTTAGTTGATAAACTGAGCATTAAAATCTAGGCACTTATTAGCAGAGGTTAAAAACAACAAGAAAGGCAATTCCGTTCTTAATAAAACTGTATACACAGCTCCTGCAGCCAACACTCGGCAGATGAATCCTTCCCCACCCGCACCAACAAAAAAATTAAAGGGGGAAAAAAAAAATCTGCTTGTCAGAGCTGAAGAAAGTGCAGTTTTATTTGACATTTCAATAAGTGGAACACAGCATTACAAATCCATCTAACTTTACTGAAACAATTATTGAAATTCCTACCTTCAGGCCATGTATGTTCCGTTTCCCGGGAGGTTTGCAGGCTGAAACAGTAATTGACTAAATTGTAGAACACATCAGGGCCATTTACAAATTTGCTCAAAATGAATCTTTTAAAAAGAAATGAGGGTGACACCAAAATTAGCGGAGAGAAATGATTGAAAAGTGCCTCACAAGACCCAGAGTGGGAATTACGAACCAGGATTTTTAACGTGCAGCAGTGAGCATTTATAAATGCTAAGAGCTTTCTGACACCGTGCAATATAAATTCTAATTTCTGCTTAAAACACATCCGAATCAAGAGAGCTGCTGGCTTAAATGATCAGATTCTTTTTGTAACTCAAATTAAAATCCTATGTCACCATATTTTCACATGCTGTATTTTTTTTCCTGGCATTTAACAGAAATATTTGTAAGATACATTTTAAAGGACTCAGCTGCCACATGTCATGAATTAGTCACATTGTCAAACACAGGCAGTTGGTTTTAAACGTAGAGTAAAACATGTCAGGGGCAACAGCAACCGAATCCTGGATAAATGCAATGCAAAATGCTGCATTTTGGACACAGATGTACAAATATGGCATGTTAGGATGATGTCTATGTTTTGAGAGGGACTTGCTGCTTGAGGAGAAAGTATTTTCCTTAAGTCTCTCCACGTGTATATTGCCTTGTTCTTCTGTTCAGTGGATGTGCTTTTGTCAAACGTTAAAGCCACAAAGGCTTCCAGCTACATGTTACAGACAGTTCCCATTTTAAAACTACAGTGCCCTACAAATTGTATGTTAAAGGGCCTGTCACTTTTGATTGATTGTCTGAGGAGGGATGTATTTGATTTTCTCTTTCTCTGATGCACATGCATTTCCCTTCAATTTTTGACAGCAGGAAACAGAACTATTTATTAGCCAGAAGGACACAGATGATAGTTATTAAACACATCAGTTAGGGCCAGGCCACATGCCTTTAAATGACATCAGAAATTACAGCATCTATCTTAAAGAAGAAAAATATTATGATAGTGTGAGCATTAAAAATAAGTCAATCAGAAACCAACAAACTATTATAAAATATACATATAAGCATATTATACTTTTTTCCGATAGATGAAAATCAACATTTTGAACAAGATATTGAAAGAATAATATTTTTTATGGTACGTATTTGAATGGTATCTTCACCTTGAATTGCACAGATTGGATATACCTATCATAGGATATATATATCTGTATATCTCTCTATACATAGATATCATAGTATATATTTTTATATATATACACATATATCATAGACAGGATATAGATCTCTATATCTATATATAGAGATATAGACAGGATATATATCCCTATATGTATATACATCATAGGATATATATATGTATTATATGCATATATCTCTGTGTGTATGCAAACATACCCTTATTTCTATATATGCACACACAGAAGTTTATTTTCACTATAAAAAAAGAACTCCGGCTCTTATTACCTAGACAGCAACAATACATTTCCTTGAAAAAAATACACCAAATAGGATTTTTTTCCCTTAAAGACATTTAAGTTATCAAACAAATATAGCACAGGCAAGGTAATGCAGGAAGGCACATGGACCATTACTACTGGCAGGCTGTATGGAAGGCAAGAGTTTTCGGGTGCTGACTGGAGACAGCAACTGGGAAGCTTCCTCAGAAGTGAGAGAGGCAGAAAGGGAAAAGGACTCAAAGGAAGATTGTCCTTGCAAAGAAAGCTCCTAAGAAGGGAGAACCTGAAATTACAGGCAGAAAGCTGCACATTACTGACAGGGATCTAAACTGCAGTACATGGGCAAAAGGGCATGAAAGAAAAGTGCTTGTGCTAACAGAATTTGAGATGTTCATTAGAGGCAGGATGAGAAGACAGAAAACAGTGCAGGAAAGCACATTCTGTTCAATACTGCAGAAGCCCAGCAGTAGAACTTGGAGGTGGGCTGGGTATGAAAGGAGTAGCTTTAAAGCTGTAACCTAGAAAGAATAGATGTTTTAAGAAGGTGATTTGGAAAGATGAAACAGCAACTCAGCTCTAAAGCAGCTCAGAATCAGTGACAAGCCACTGACGAGGAAATAACCCAGGAGACACATGTAGTTGAGCCAATGGTGAAAATGTGGAAATAATACATGGGGATTGTATCCTCAGCAGCATGAAGATGAATTCTGAATCTGTACAAAGACTATTCTTGGATGTAAAGCAAATACAAAAAGAAGGCAGGAGTGGGAATCCACTTGACTGGTTCTTCAGGAACAACACAAAAGGAGAATCTAAAAGAAGGTTAAGCCTGATTTGTAATCTTAAACGTCCCTTTAAACACTGAGGCATGCAGCTACTGAGCACATCACAACTTCCTTTAACTGCTTGCTTAAGGGGAAGTATATCAAATTGCCTTGTATTTCCAAGAAGGGCTCCCTGCCTACTAGGATCACCCACTAGATCAGCTTCTCCAAGCCACATGAAAGCCTCGCATTTTATTTCTTGCAAGTGGTGGTCGGTGTTTTTAGACATGGAGTACATCAGTAATTAAATGGTCTTCTACAGAAGAGGACTCTTGTACAGAGAGAAAGGTCTCAGCCTTTCTCTAAGGACCCTTTGAGACCCTCACATCTCAGCCTGGGAAGAGGCAGAAGGCAACTTCCCTCTTCACAGCCACTCTTGCACTCATCTCACAAGAGCACATCTTGACTGCTGATAGCTCTGGAGTCCCCCTCTCAATGGGATCCTGCAGTCTGAGCCATAAAAGAATAATCTCTGTATTCCCCTTGAATTCAGGTCTCTCTTCCACAGGAGCACACTAAACTACAGGAAACCCAGCCTCCTTTGGAGACCTTATTAGCATATGTTTGAGAAGGCTGTTGGTTAATTGCCCAATTCAAACTTCAGAGAGTTGTAAGTAATGGAAGTCGAGAATGTTTAATTGGGAAACTCATGGTATGATTATTTGTGTAATATCAGTTAAGTGAGAACAGTTTCATTTTTAATTATTTCAATTAATTTATTGCTGGGAGATTTACTTGGAGAATTTAAACCTGTTTCATCAATTAAGAAGCAGATTCAAAGAGAGCATCTGAATGAATCAGTGGAGTTATGTAATGTATCAGTCTTTCTTTAACCATTACTGGAGTTCAGAGAGAGCAGAGCATTCCCAAAAACCGAACCAGCTGCCTACGGATTTTTGTTCAGGATGTAGATGACCTATTTTTTAATTGCCTTGCCCACATACCTGATTACACCTCTCCCTGTTCAGGAGGACTATTAAAGTACTTAGAATCATTTGGATACCACTGTTAAGTGCCCAAGATCTTACTTAAAATGTGTCACAGATCAAGCTGCTGTGACTGACAGATTCCCGTTTTCAAAGTGAACAACGACAGTCTGTTAAACTGATCAATGAGATTAGAAGATCTTAACAAAGCTCCATTTTCTTAAGTACCCAAAACTTAAGTTATTCATCTGCTTTGAATACATGCAGAACCATCATCGATGAGGTTTTTAAATGTGCTTAAATATGTTCTATGCAAACTGAATCTAGTTAGTCTAATTTACTCCAGTAAATTAGCTATTTTATATGCAATAAATGTAGTTTTCACTACACTCCCCACAATAATGAATCCTTCTATCCAAATTAAGAGGTAAACATCATGTTACGTGCATTTAAACCTCCCCAAAACCATAATTGTTGATGAAACAGTTTACTGATATCATCATTGTTGATTAGAATTTGTTCAGCATTACCTCTTGGATATATCTGTAGAGGCTCTATTAACTGTCCATTTACTTGCTGTTCCATTACAGTGGAGTAATACTGCAAAGAGAATAAAGAAAGAGATTACTCAGTATTGTATACATGTAGTAAGAGCTCTTATGGACTGGTTAATTCAATGAATTTCATTTTTGTTTAACTGCTATAGTACATGAGCTTTTACAATGCTTTCTGACCATTTGCAATGCTCACACAATGAAGTGGCATGGGAGGAAGGCAACCCAGAGGCTGCATTAGTACTAACTCCAGCCCAGTGATCTGTTCTTGGCTCAACTACACAAGTTTCAGGCCCACCTGAAGCCTGGGAATACTTCAGATGAGCGAGCAAATGCAACATTTACAGCAAACACAGCAGTTGCCACACCTGGAGAAGCTGGGAAAAAACAGTCAAATGCGGAAACAAAGAAATGCTGTAAATATAAGCACAAAGTGTGCTATTAGGAAAACTCTGAGGGAGAAAAGGATCTGGAAACCATCCAAGAACTTGCAGTGATGAAGCACAGTCAGGGCAGTTGGGCCCACATCCCATGTAAGGAGAGATGCTGTGCATTGCCTCAGTATGCACATCTAACACACAGTACGGCAGGCAATGGAAAGCCACTGCAGACATGCTGAGACCCTGGACTCCACAGGAACTGCCAAGAGTGACCAGGGAGAAGTTTATTGACAAAGAAAGGTGAAAAATGGCCAAAAAGGGATGCAAAAGTATCTGAGAACGTCATGACCCAAGAAGACATAAGATATATAATGTGGTATGAGGAAGCCTGAGAAGTGGCTTCTCATGGGATGGCATCCTCATGAGGATGAGGATGAAGAGTGGGATTAAATAAAGAAATAAAGATTTGGACTAAACAGTGAAATCTCTATTAGCCTCTTTTAATTGACCCTCACTCCAGAGGAGGGGTGAACATTCACCAGACAGGACATTTAACATCACAACCAGACAACCCTGGGGCACGAGACGGACCTTGCTATGAGTTTACTGCCTACAACCTGCACATCTCTCATCACAACGTGTTACATGTTGACAGCACATCACAAAGCGCGTTTCTTCTGCAACCACCAAACATCTTTTGAAGCAAACACATTGGCTGTGGGCCAGATCTTCATGGCATAAATCAGTGCAGCACCACTGACTTTCAAGCTAATTCTCACCAGCTGAGTGTGGTCTAAGACTTCAGCGTGTCACTGTTACCAGAGGCTTGTGATACTGTTACTCAAACTGGCAAGAATGGATGTCAACAAGGAAAAAAAAAACCCTTTTCTGTGTCTTTGCGGAATCAAGCCACAGAAATACACAAGCCATGCGTATTTCACTCACACTTGATGGCTTCCTGTAACACAAGCATTTTTATTTATTCAACTTAAATAAGACAAAAGTTTATTAACTAGCTAATGTTACAGCACACTTTCCTCTTACAATGAGATGAAATATGCACAGGAGTAAGCAAATGTTAAATGGACACCAAAATCAATCTACACGCAGAAGTTCCTACTGCTTCCGTTTTCCACATTTGTGCCAAGCAGGAAGACATTTCCTTTTTGTTAAAAACCTGTTACGAAGGTTTTGCTTAGGGTTTAAGGACCCATCCAGCCCCACCTCCTGTGTGTACATCTAATGTGGTGCTTGCTGCTAAAAGCATTCCCCTCACTAAAATCTCACCACAGACTTTGGAGGGTGGCCTCTCACTGATATTAGAGTACAAACAAAAATCTACACCTTAAATAACCACATGCTTATACAGAGCAAAGCTCTTCATCCCAAAAGCTCACTCTTGAAACAATCAACTTCCAGGAGGCAGGACTACTCCACAGACTTATATGGGATCAGGGGGTCATGAATAACACACCAAATCCTCTCCCACATCCCCATATCCCTTTGTAAAGAAGTGTCACTGGTACCTACTAGTTATGGAGCTGTGAAGGAATCTCCTGCTCCACTGGGAGCCAAAATTGCTTCAGAAAACCAAACTTTTTTATTATAATTTTACTAGTGGCATTCTACGATCTACATATAGACATACATATACACACAGAGTATAAACACATATGACATACTCTCTAGAATAATAAACTAAACTAAACATATATGAGATGGTTCCCTACCAAAAAAAGAGAGGAAAAAAACAGAAGGAAAGAAAGAAAAAACCACAGCCCTCTCCATTACTCAAACAGTGATGACAAGTAAATGAAATATCAATCATGTAAGTTGTCAACCTTTTGGGACAGCAATAACTGTTAACAAGTAGTCTGGAAAAATTGTCTGAAAATGACTTGGCCTCCACACATGAGCATTTGAGGTTTCCATGGAAAATTAAGATGCCAGTGGCTATTTGGAACATTGTTCAGGTATTCCTTTTAATGGAAAATTTGCCAGTTATTGATCCAGAGCATGTACCCCTTGCTTCCAGAAAGCTGCAAGCAACTTTCCAATCAGTGCCTGTCAAAAAAATTACTGCCTTTTTATACTGATACAAGACAACAGCTAAAGTGCAGTTCCACTGCTGTTCAATGGCTGGCTGTAATTAACCGCAATGCACAGTACAAAAATGACTTTATTCACCATCCCACAGTATTTGCACTGACATAACACGAGAGTATTTCTGCATACTCTAAAATAACTCCAGAACTGCCTAAAATAACTTTCTGCCAAGTTCAGAAACCAAAGAGCTTAAGATAAGAGGTGGTGCATGATTCAGAACATCTTCCCCAATCACTGTGTCATACCTCCATGGAAGAGATGTGTATCCTCAGGGAATTAAACTGAAACAAACCCCTTTGCTTTCATTTGGGAGGACACTGGACCTGGAGGCAAACGGCACCATGTCAAAATTCCTAGAAATATTTCAGCAGCTGTCCAATCCTCCAAATATTTGTGGCAGGCCTCAAAATAGTCAAAAATGAGTATTTTTTTCTTCCCCCGTATATTCTTCAAGATTACAGGAAATTCAATGCTTTTCTTGCAGGATAAGAACATTTGTTTTCTGTTAAACACAGCCCCAAATGACACCTATAGAATATTAGAAAGTTAAACCACCAGTGCAGCACTCAAATAGAAAACTAGTTTAAAACTGAAGGGAAAATTTTCAGAGAAGAAAAGCTGCTGAAGCAGAAAGAAGTCATTTACAGACATCCCATAATTTTAAGGGAAAGCAGAGAGTTGAGCAATCATAACTCTAATGTACTGAAACTTTAACAGTAAGCTTGGAAGCATAGCAAAAAGATGACCTTACAAAGGCATGATTAATCTTAAGACTGTGTCAGGAAAACTCAAGTTTTCCAGCAAAAATGGCAGACATTTTATCAGGGAAAATATCAAGAAACACAGGAATTCCAGTGGGGAAGCATCACCAGTGACCCAGCTGTATGAAACAGAACAAAATAAACCTCAAACAAGCCCAAAAGCCCTTTGACTGCAGCAAGATTTTTCTTCCTTTCTTTGACACAACTGTCTTATGCTCTTTAATATCAAACTTGTAATAGAATGGTTTCACCTCCTCTGGAAAGGAAACTGCACATGGGAGAGGCTTATTTAATAAATCCTGGGAGTTGCACAGAGATCAATCACCAGCATCTGGAACCTGCACTTCTTTGACCCCAGGATTAAGTCAGAGGCAATGACTAAAGTCTCTTTGAACCAGGGTTTGCTGACAGACTTCCAGTCAACCAATGTCCACTCCAGCCTGCACAAGGCAAGAAATAGTACAACCTCTGCAGATATCAAAAGGATCAGAATTCCATAGAGGATAGAAAATATGAGAAAATATGAGCCTCCTTCATGAGAAACATTCATCGTTTGATATATTTACGTGCTAAGTTCACAACAACAAAACTACATTATTCTGCCAAAGACTAGAGAATGTGTGCCCAAGAGGGATCCATTAAGCAGAGACTCAGGCACGATGGAGGTGATCCAAGCATGTCCCTGCTCTGCTTTCTCTGCAACAGGGAACTGGTGGAGGACTAAACTGAACCAAGTCATTAAATCCCACCTACAAACCGTACTAAACGGGGTTTGTTTCTGACATGGCCCAAATTAAAGCCGTTACTATAGCGAGCAGTGCACTTTCTAAGGAACCAGCAGCCCATCTGGCTTGGAGAAAAAATACCCGTTTGTTATTTTCTTGCTTATCAATTGCAGTTGAAAGGAAATGTAAGTGAGAAAAAATCACTTAACATCTGCAACACGAAGCTATATTCAAATTATTTTGTTTCAAGAAGTTAACTGCATACTTTATTTCTGTGGACAGGTTTAATATTTATAGGTACCTAGGCAGATTTTACACACATCTACGTCCATAAAGGCACACACAGACACATCTCTCTCGTATTAAAAACCAGAGATACGTCTTTAAATCCTCCCTGAATACTGAGCCTGCAGCTACAATGAAACTCTTCTGTGAGGAGGGGTGAGACAGTCTCCAGATGAAAGTAGATTTTGAAAAATTTTTAGAGCCCAGGGGTTCATTTTTAATGAGCCGTTACTTTAAGTACTGCATAAAAAATACAAGAAATTGATAGTCCATTTAGCCTGCACTATACCTAATGCAAAAGTCATTAAGATGCATTATTCTTAATGTTCATGATATGATCAGTAAGTGTACAAGTCTCTGTTTTTGAAAAAGTCAAGCCTGTCCATGTATCTCATGTGATGCAGTTTTTTAAACACCTACACTTAATACAGGAATATTTTATTCTAACTTAATACAGGAATACTGTCCTGTGAGCACTGCAGCTGACATTAACACTTGGATGCAAGCAAAAAACCACAAACTGAAACATGGAAAATATCAGCATTTGTTATACTATACCTACATAGGACAGCATGGCTTTCATTTCTTCATCGCTTCTAACAGTAATCCGGTCACCATCCTCATCTTCATCTAACAAAGAAATGCATTACATTTGTGAGCAATGGAAGAAGGATATTTACAATTCCAATATGTAAGGTTTTCACCCTAAGTGCTCAAAACTTTGCTCTCAACAGTTATTGTAGTGCCAGAACCTCTCCAGAAGCCGAGCACCTTACGTACACTATAATATCCCTTCCTGAAAACCACCAAGGTATCCTCTTGACACAGTAAACATGAAGTACAGCTTCTGAGTGTGCTTCAATGCTCCCAGATGGAGTTATGTTTTGGCAGTTTTTCATCAGAAATTAAAATAAAACTAAAACTGTTTCTCTCCCAGTAAAAGCTTCTGGTCTTATTGTCAACCCAACCTCAACTCACCTGCCCTGTGCCAAGTTCTTCCCATCCCTCTGCCCCCATCCCTGTCACAAGTGCACAGACATCTTGGCTTCTTCATGGCACAGCAATGCTGGCTTAAAAATGGTATCTTTTTAAGTGGGCACTAATCCACAAGGTTTATATAAAGAAATTTAGATGAAGTTTGTGAACCAGTAAAACCAGTCTGTGTTTTGTTCATTGAGCAGATGTGGGTGAAGTGGAGGCCAGAGGCAGGAGCAGCATTACCAGACAATCATTTTTCACGATGAAGGCTCAGGCATGGCCACAAACACAGATAAGGCACTTTTGGAGTAAGGGAAGAGGCTGCTTAGAACCAGAACCAGAGGAAAGGCAGCAAGATCCCGAGAGGCTCCAGCAGAGCAAAGCATTCAGGAAGAATTATCAATATGAAGATCTGAAGGAGGAAAAGACCTTCCAAAGACATACGGTGGATTCAGCAGGTACAGATTTACTGGGGGGCACAATCCCCCCCATTAGCACCAGCTGGTGCAACAACACACTCCAATGTCACAGGCAGCAGTTCCTGAGACACTCGGTGAGGTTCCTTCAGCAATGTCCACCCATCCCCTCCTGTACTGCTCCTTGTGGGAAGCTCTCACTCTTCCACCCACTGGAGACCTGCACCTCATCCAGATAAAGGAACAGCTTTATCCAAATCAGCTGTGAAAGAGTAAGTTCTTTTTATTACTCTAGCTTTGGGGTGAAGGCAAGCTAGTCAGAAAGCCATAGGGTTACAAAAGAAAAGCCCTTTGCCTGGGCTAACATGCACTGGGAAATCGAGGAGCAACACACACATTATATTTCAAACCCCTGTCAAATACCAAAGAGTGCGAACAGGGAGATGAGCAAGTGCATTTCCACAGCAGGTCCGCTCCTGGCCAGTTCAGGGCGCAAGCAGAGGCTGGGGCAGTCTGTCTGTCCCCATCACTACAGACATGCTCTAACTGATACACATGCTCTCTGGTATCACAGACCTGCGTATTATATCAGCATAAAAATGCGCTATTACATCCCTGGATGAAAACTCACTCTTGCTCCCAGTTATGCAGCAGAATCAGGGAAGAGTTCCAACAAATTAAAATTACACAAAAAAAGGAGTTTGTTCATTTTACCTCTGAAAACCTACCAGGTAATTTTGAGGCTATAATGAAAAAGAGAAAAACAATGCAGAAGAGAAAGCAAAACAAGAGACAAACAATAAGGAAAAAAGTAACATAAAAACCTCGGAATTACACTTTTTTAATGTCCTGAAAGAGAACTATGGGGCACTGGAAATGTGGGAGCTGGAAGAGGAACCAGACAGCACAGACACGTCCCGCAAGGACCTCGTCTCATTGACATTTAACTGGTGAACTGCCAGACTGCTAAAAGTACTTGCTCGGGTTAGCAGCCTGCAGCAAGTCATGAATGATGAAAAGATTAAGAAGAGTTAGTGAATTGAAACTGAATGTTTCCTTGCCTGGAAACGTTTTAGGCAGCAAAGAGGAGGAGCTGTAAAACTGATACCTGGCCAGAACCCAAGTCCCAGCCGCACTGTGTAACCGAGTAGGAAAGGCTGAAGAAGCAGCTGTTGGAATAGTGAACACAACAAATACCATGCACCATCCAGAAGGGATCAGAGCGAAATGCAGAAGAGGGGAAATGTGACACAGAGAAATGAGTATATGGAGATAAAAGCCAACGAACAGGCCTGGGTTGAGGGAATAGAGCTGGAGCCACCAAAAAAAGGAAAAGATAAAAGTGGAAAATTCTCAGAGCCACTTGCAAAACCTTTATAAAAATCACACATTATTCACTGCAAGTGATTAAGAAATTAACTCTCTAGTTCTCAGAATGGCAAGATCCCTGATGGCGATACAAAGAGAATACATTAAAACTGTGCAGATGAAAAGGCACAAAATGTTACCTGGCATTCAAAAAGCCAAACCTGAAATTGTCAGACAATGCTTGTAAAGAGCAAAACCAGAAGAAAACATATCTCTCATCCATGCAGAGATCCTCTGCTTTCATACCATGGCATTTAAGTGGGCACAGCCCAAAACCGAGTGAGATCTGACACATGGGTTTGGAAAGATTTCCAGGCTTCTCTACTTGCCTAGAGCGTAGCAATATGATTTTCCAGCACATTAGGGAAGCAAAAGTAGAACCAAAAAATCCTACGTATTGGCTGGATTTTGCTAATGTCACTTAAAATGGAGGAAGAAATCCTCACAAGATACCAAATAGAGTGCAGCAGATGGTAAACAAATATTATGAAGCAATCTTCACAAAATCTGCAGTGTGTCACAACCATACAAAATGGCAGAGTTTGGATAAAAGGATCATAACAGGCCATATGTTGTTAGTGATTTTATTTGTAGTGCTGTGTAATGCAACGGTGAAATCCACATCAAGGTCCAACAGGAGAAGTGCAGCCCCAGGTAGGAGCTGCAAAGGCTGGTACACTGGAGATAACAATAACTAAACCCATAGCAGAGGAGCCTGCACTGGATGGCAATTATCCACATCTGAAGAAGCAATGAAGCAGGTGAGAATGAAGCTTAAGCTGGTGAAATCCAGGAATTTGATATGGAAAAAGTAACCAGGAAAATCACGCATCAACACACATAACATATTTTAGATGCCAGTTAAATGGCAGGGGAAATGGGTTTGTGCAGATGTAAACGACAAACTAGAGACATGAACTGAAAGCACAGAAGCAGATGTTAGAAGACGCAACGAAATAAGTATTTCCAGGAAAGTTCTACACATGGTACCATTAATATGGGCTACTGCCCTGATTGCAGCGACTGCTGCTGGTGCATGAAGTTCAAACGAAGCTAATGGGGGATGTGGGAGGGATGGGGGAAAAATAAATATTAACAAATCATAACAAAACCTGGCAAGGTCTGGAGCCTAGGTTTGCTCAGGTCCCTGCTCAAAGTCTTGTTTTAAAAAGCAGTGCAGGAGAGATGTCAAGGCTACAGAGAACTAACACATCAGCTCCACTCTGAGGTGTCTGGATTTTTAGGAGGGGAAAAAACAAACATATGAAAAGAAAGATAAAAAGCACTTGAAGGACCATAAAACCAGTATTTCCTTTGATTATCTACACACAGAATTACCCATAAAGCTCTAAAGAGGGGAGAAATGCTAATAAGAGTGCAAGGCCCTATCTTGTCATATCTGCTCTCTCACCTTCAGCATCACTACCTTACTGATATAACACCTCTAATCCCCTCCAGCTCCTTCTTTCTATTTCATCTCTATCAAAGGAAAACACAGAGTTACATAGAAAAAAAAGATATAATAAGCATTAAAAGGGAATAGCAGGAGCCCTCTCCACTTGGAAGAGAACTCTAGCTCAGCATCTTATCCTCTAAGACACAGATGTTTGACTCCCCTTAGCAGCTTCTTGCTATCCAGATAGGACAATCCCTCAGGAATCCCTCAGAAAAGAAAACAAAACAGGGTTCAAAGAACAGAGCTAAAATATGACTATTAGCAGATACAGGTCTAAATCTGCACTGACATACTCACCAAGAGCTCTTCTAACTCAGCAAAAACATGATATAACCCCCTTTCTGAGGTGAAAGTGCCATTATGGACAACCCCAACCTGCAGCTTCCTCTGATCATACACAGCAGCTGCTTTTCCCAGATTCCCAGCCAGACCCATGTGGCCTTTTAGAGGTTATTCCTACTACCCCAGTCTAACCTGGTGCCATCTCGCTGCAGCTCTCACATCTGCTCCAGGAGACAAAGCTGAATAACTCCTATTCTCACACAGGAGACAGAAGATGGTGCATTTAGCGCAAACCCAGCAGAAGGAGAAAAGAAAAACTAAACCCACAGCCTCTTTCCAGCAAAACACAGGCATTTGTTCCAGGGAAAGGAAACATTAATTTCTAACAGTGCTATATTTGGTACAAATCTGTCTGTTGCACCCTATTTCTGGAAAAGCTGCTGCTCTTCTGGATTCTTCCAATGAAGGATTAAATTTTTAAAACCTCAGACCTACAGGTTCTTTATACTTTTCATTTAACTCAAGCAATAGAACCGCAGTGAAAAGTACGAGCAGGGTAAAGTCGTGCTGGTGAGTAAAGCTACGGTGTAGAAATATACTCATTCAAGATATGATTAAATAATAAAATATTGCTTAGTTCAGTATCAGCATTAAACTTGCATTAATGCATAAATATTTAATTGTAAGATATAATGAGCATAAACATTATTTATTTAAAAAAATGACAGGCCTAAAATGTGACCAAGGAGACAGTTTATACAAGTCGTACTTACACTCAAATGCTGTTGTCGTTGCATCTGGCAGAACTTGACCGATGACATCCTAAAATGTAAAGAAGAATTAGCTATGTATCATATGGGAAATCATAGAATGTTTTGGACTGGGAGGGACCTTAAAGCTCATCCAGTGCCAATCCTTGCCACAGGCAGGGACCCCTTCCACTAGAGCAGCTTGCTCCAAGCCCCTGTGTCCAACCTGGCCTTGAACACTGCCAGGGATGGCGCAGCCACAGCTTCTCTTGGCACCCTGTGCCAGCGCCTCAGCATCCTCACAGGGAAAAACTTCTTCCTAATGTCTAAGCTATGAGATGATTTAGAATAGTCACCCCCAGCTGCAGACTGAAGACTTAAGAGACCTGCTACTCACCACTGCCCCAAAATTACAAACTTTCTAGCACACAACACAGATCAGTACAAATAAATCACAGTGCTCTCCTCCTTCCTCTCCACGCTACCTTGAGAAAGAACTGCTTTCTTTTCAAATAACTCAATCATCCTTGCAAACAAGTCAGTGTTGTCTGGTTTTACAGTTTAAAGAATCGATTTTGTCCGTAGGTTATAGAAAAACGTACATCTAACTCATCTGAGTCAGTCATAAAAACGGGTTTATGAGTGGCTTTTTATTTAAGAAAGCATGTTTTCTCTCTCAGTCCTGCTCACATCACCCCAATTCCTCCTCTCCATCTCCCAACTGTCCTGGTCCTCCCTCCCACTGCAAGATATCATCACACAGCTCCATCTCCTGACCTGAGAGTAGGGTAATAAACAGCTCCGGGTGGGCTCAGGGCTGCCACTGTGAATTAAAACAGGAGCTGTGAGACTGCATGAGGCTTTGTTGCTTTCACTCCACAACCGCCCTGGGAAGTGGTGGGACCCAGCAAAAGGGAAATGGACCTTGCAAAGCAGCACTGTGCCTCTGCTCCATGCAAGGTGGAAAGTTTGGAGGGCTCTTTGTCATTCTCAATCAGAATCTAAACTTTTAACCTTAGCAGATGGATTCAAACACATTGATTAAAACACCCAAAGAAGTGAATGCACAAACCTTGAAGACAACCTCCAGCCTCAGGGTTACGGTGATGCCATGAAAGCCCTTCCTTAGGGGATGTGCAACTCATACACAAGCCCATCACAAAATATACCGAACACTTCCAAGTGTTACACATCTCTGATCCAAACCAGCACTTTTCTGTACAACTAAACCAAGAGAAGAAGAGTCGTTTGGGGTTTTTCTAGCCTTTCCACACTGCATTTACTCAAAATTCAGTGAAAAATCACTGCTCAGACTGAAGTCATCCTGGGCTCCCAGCGCATGTGCTGCTGTCAGCCTGTGCAAGGCTGCAATATGTCATGTCAGGGCACGGCATAAATGCACAGCATGGTTTGCTCCTTCCTGCTGCCTGATTTCTCATGTCAGACAATCTCTCCACTGACAGTGTCACCGAGTGATTAGAAATTAATGAACAACCATATTTATTGTGGTACATGCACTGTGAGCATCTCAGGGTGCTGAGCACCCCCCTGCATCAGAGCTTTAGTGATCACTGTCCTGTCACTTTTGTTTTTGCTATTTTTGCTTTTAGTCTAAATCCAGGAAATTAAACATTCTGTGCAATGCTGAAGAGCCACAATTAATAAAATGAGAAAGCAGCAAAAGCAACCTAAAGATTTCCACACAGCTAAGTGAAGCAAAGAGTATTTCTACAACTTTCTCATCTTTTCCTTTTAGATGTTAAACTACATGCTATTGATTCATTTTAAACTCTTAATTGCATACAAAAGATAAAATATTTTCAATATAGCTACCTAATTATATAGACTGTGAATTTAAGGAGATAAAAAAAGCAAAACACCCCCCAAAGGTTGCCATGTTAATGAAAATTCCTCCATTTAAATACTTCTCCAAGGTTTGACAGCTCTGCCAGTCCTCTGTCAAAAGCCAGCCAAGCTGCATCCTCTGCTCCTAGCAGGAAATTTAAGTCTTGCCCAGCTGTACTGTGAACTGATTCTTTCTAAATCCACTTAGTTAAACATTGAAAATTCCTCAGCAAACACACCTTAATCCTATTAGATTTAAGCCCCTTGTAAAATGTTCTTATGTGGGCACACAGATGCTTCCATTTAAAAATTGTCTCAGAAAAGAAGCCCAATCTGGGGTATTTAAACTGTATGTAAGAGGTGTGTAAGCACAGTACTGAGACAGGTCTGACAGTCCCAAATGCCTGCTAGGGAAGGTCCAAGACTCCCAAAGCTGCGATAGCACTGGAAGAGATGATAAAATCTTGTTCTGCCCCTATTCAGAACAACTGTTCGTGTATACTTGGACTTCTTTAAAATGAGTACTAATCAAGTACATGAATTTAAGAACCATGCACCATAACTCTGTCTTACAGTACATAAAGAGTTGAAAAAAAACACTACCAACAGCCACAAAAACCTTGTTCTGGTCAGCTTTAAATACCTGTATTAAATCAACACATTTGGGGAAAACTATCCCTGCAGGAAGTGGGAGGGAGGGAAATCACACCCTTACTCTGTAGTTACCGTAGCATTTTCATCAGCTACATAAGACTTCCCTGGTCAAACCTCCAGCAGAACCTTTCAGTGACCCAAGCTTAAAGGATTATGCTAAATTGCATTAGATTATGCATGTGTGATGATTTTCTACTATCACAACAGAGATCCCAAACAATGAAATACAACCTGCAGACATTGTTCAAGCAGTCCCACGACATCTTCTATTTTATCTTACAAAACTGAAAAGCCTCTAATAAAGAGGAGAAAACTCAGGAAGCAGCTGAAATCTGCTCCTGGAAGAGCCGTGGAGCATTTCTCTCTGGGGTGAGGAAGCAGAAAACATGGAAGCACTGCTTTAAAGGACAGGGTAAATATTGACGCTGCAGCTCACACTCCTGTTTCAGTTAAAACTTGTTTTATCTCAGTATGACATCATGAGGTTACCCTGAATTAACACCAAGTGCTTCAACACTCCACTGACAGCCAGAGCAAACAAATCCAGACAGCCTGATGAAAAAAAATAAGCTTATTGTAATTCATTTAGTGGTGCCTTAAAAATAAATCTATTTACTGGTAACTCACAGCTCTGCAAAGCTGACATACACAGAGCATATTTAAAGTGACATTATGAAGAACAGCTCTTAGCACCCAGTTTAAGAGAGTAATCAAGAAAATGCCTAAGCTAAAGCATACAAGTAGAGCTGCTTCCATGGGTCAAGCACCATCCTACAGCGTCAAGACCAAGCACCAGCAGCAACCAGCAGGTATCAGGCTTTCCAGTTGAATACCTGCTACACCATTTAGTACATTGTCCTGGGTTCAGCAGCAGCAGTCAGTTTTTCTCCTTCTTAGCAGCTGGTGCAGCGCTGTGGTTTTGACTTTCGGCCTGGGAATAATACTGATAAAGCCGATGTTTTCAGTTGCTGGTCAGAATGTTTCCCTGACCAAGGACTTTGTGAGTCTCATGCTCTGCCAGGGAGGAGGGGAAGCCAGGAGGAAGCAGGGACAGGACACCTGACCCAAACTAGCCAAAGAGGTATTCCATACCACAGCACGTCATGCCCAGGGATGTAACTGGGAGTTACCAGGAAGGGCACGTCCTTTTCTCGGTCGGGCTCTTTTTCTAGCGGGCGGTATCGTATTCTCTTCCCTTGTTATTTCTCTTATCATTATTATTATTGGTGGTAGCAGTAGTGATTTGTTATACCTTAGTTACTGGACTGTTTTTATCTCAACTCGAGGGAGTTACATTCTTTCAATTCTCCTCTCCATCCCTCTCGGGTGGGGGGGAGTAGAAACTGCGTGGTTCTAATTTACGGCCTGGGCTTAAACCATGACATATCTGCAAAGGCTCCTCCAAGAGACAGAATCAGAGCAGCTGAAAATTAAGAAATGTGTCATTAAGCATGCAAGGCACCCTGAGCATCAGACTCCTCACTCTAACATGGTACACTATGGGTACTGAGAAGGTATTTGGGGATTCTATACCACACCTTCTTGTCTGGAAAAGGAAGATGGAAATAGTCCTGCGTGACAGCATGAAACACTGCAAGGATACACACGGCTCTTCACACTGCTGGGATTTAGTTAAATTAACTATAATAGTGATTATAAAAATATCTTGTTGGTATGAGATAATGTTATGGGGCTTTCTTAATACAAAGCAGATCATGGCACCTACCTCAGAAGGGTGATGCCAGATACACCCAGCTTCTCTGGGCAACCTGTGCCAGCACCTCAGCACCCTCACAGGGAAGAGCTTCTGCCTAAGAGCTCAGCTCAGTCTCCCCTCTGGCAGGTTAAAGCCATTCCCCCTGGCCTGTCCCTACAGGCCCTTGTCCCAAGCCCCTCTCCAGGTTTCCTGTAGCCCCTTAAGGCACTGGGAGCTGCTCTAAGTTCCCCTCGGAGGCTTCTCTTCTCCAGGCTGAACTAGCCCAGCTCTCTCAGCCTGTCTCTAGAGCAGAGCTGCTCCAGCCCTCTCCAAGTGATGGCCTTGAGACAATTCAGACCTTATCAAACTTCTTTTTTCTCTAAAGATTTCACAGTGCACAAGAGAGTTTTTGACATGAAAATGGCAATCATCCAAGGATGCTACTGCACAGCTCTGCTCCCAGATGAACACGGCCGTAACACCCTTCATCCCCACGTCCGAGATGTCCACTGATGAAGAAGAGTGAACAGCACACATGGCCACTCCGTTGGTGCAGTTCACCATAGTGCTCTGCTTTGCTAAATAAAGCCACTGGGTAAGGATACACCCCCCACTTCAGCAGCTGTGCTTGGCTGGGGTAGAAGTGCCTAGCACAGGCCCTGGACATTGACCACAATGACTCTTAGAAGCACTTCAGGCATCAAGGGCCCTGCCAGGCTCTTCCCAGCATGCTGGAGGCAACCACTCATACTCCTCACAGAAGGGCTTCTCACTAGACCAGAGCTCAGTACTTTGCCCTGATACAACTAATAAATCAATGCAGGTGAAGCCCATTGGTGCTACTTCAACAGCAGTAACATTGTACTTCTGCTCGAGACCTCACTCCAAAAGGCACTCTGCCTTTTAGCATTGTATCACAACTGAACACACAGGCTTATTTTAACTTCAGGTCAAAAAGGCATCAGCTGCAACCTGATGGAGCAGCTGTAGGAGCTACAACAGAAGCTGCAGGTGCAACCTCACATGTAAGATATGGTCGAACCACTGAGTTAAAGCTGTCCTGACTGAAGCCCTCTCTAGCCTTCAGTACAGGTCCCCATTCCTCACTCCTGCACCTCCAGAGCTAGCACCGCAGTAGGGTCAGAGGCTCAGAGCAAACTACAGGCTCCAGTTCCAACTGCTTCTGCAGTTTAAGCTTCAACAGCACTTCTTTCCAACATATTTGTTAAACAGACTCCACAGCCCTGGTTTAAGGCCCACGTACCCTCAGCTATTTTTAAGCTAAAACAACAAGGATGACAACTAAATAGCAAAATGGTTTTGCAAAGCCATGCTTTCAATCTGACAACACTTCCCTATTTACTTTTAAGTAATACAACTAAACTTAAGTGTCCAGTACTTCTAAAATGCCAAAGGATAGCTCAAGCATCAGGAATTATCTCACTTTATTGGGAGAAAAATGCAACACATGAAGCAGAATGTGGAGTAAACCTGGCTGAGATTCACCCCCCTTGTCTTTGAAGGGTACAGTGCGTTGTCCCAGGCTTGATCCAAGGGGAAACTGCCCCAAAATCCCATTGATCTGTCACGAGTTCTCTCCTCCATCTATAGAAAGTCTTGGATAATGCTAAATATTAGGAAGAACAAAACCTGAAACATCTGCCATCTGCCTCAGTTACCTCTGCAATCTCCCATAGGCCCGGCATCAAACATTTTCCAGCAAATCAACCTGTTACAGCACACAGTCTTCAGCAGAGATGTGTTACATAGGAAAGATAAGGGCATCCTGAAGAAAGTTAAGTATGAGCTGAACACAAGGAGGAGAGTTTTCTCTGGGCTAAGGATGAAGTTAAGAAGAAACAGTAAGCTTAATAAGTATCCATTACCACTTCTGAGTAAACAGAGTATCCCTGCATGCTAGATGTGCACGTGGGGAGAAAACAAGGCAAGCAGGAGTTCAAGGCGGTCCAGGGCAAAGGAGATGCAACAAACCCAGAGCACGGCTATGGGCACTATCACCAAAAGCAAGAGCAGCCATAGCCCAAGTGCAGAGCACACGGATACCGTGCCAGGGAGGCACTAATTTCCGGAGGACCACTTTTTAAATCACTGTAAAGCGCTGCTTTTGACCGCCCAGTCACGCCAAGACCCCGAGATGCCGCACTCCTAGCATCCCCAGGCCCCTGGTTTCTTGTAGTCACTTTCCCATTCCAACTTTCAGGCGCAGACAGGAGACAGCAAACACCCCGTCCCTGAACAAACCACCACCATCACCTTCCGCCCCCCAGGCAGGGAGTTTGTCACCACTTTCCCCACCGGCTCCTGCTCATCGTTCCCGGAGCCGCAGACCCCGCTCCTCCCGGGCTCTGGCTGGGACTCACCAGCACGTCCCTGAAGAGCAGCTGAGGCGCCGAATGCACTGTCCAGTCGACGGCCCCGCCGTCAGGGATCTTGATGCGGATCACCAACGCCTGGGTCTCCATGGCGCGGGAGGGGCCGCAGAGCAGCCAGAGCATCCCCGCCCCGGCGGGCTCACATGCTGCGGCGGGCCCGGGACTGCGGAGCGAAGCCGAGCCGCGCCGCGCCGAGCGGGGCCGAGCCTGCGCCGCCCCGCCCGCAGGAAGGGGCCGCTGCCCCGGAACCAAAACGGAGGGGCCCGGAGGACGGAACCGCAAAGAGGAGGAAGGGGAAGGAAGAGGAAAGGGAGGCGGCGCCATGTTGAGAGGAGGAGGCAGCTCTTAGGCCGTGGCCCGCCCCGGGGGCGAGCGGGTATTGCTCTGGAAAGTGGCAGGCACCGCTTTCAGTTTCTTTCCCCCCTATTATACCTTCTACTTTTAACAGGAAAACCACTTTTGAGACAGAAAAATCACATGGAGTCAGGCTCGGACTTTACATGAAGTGTGGGAAGTCCCCAGTGCCGCCGCTCTTCAGAACTCAAGAGTAGCGAACTGGGACCTCTTGAGCGCTTCCTGAAGGACTCCGGGGGCTTGTGCCTTCAGGTTATTCAGCTGGCACACAAAAACACGTACCCAAACATAAACCTGTGCCATGGCCACCTTGTACAGTCCATCCTTGGTGCAAGGTCCCTGTGCTGGCCCTTGCTGTCAGACTGCAAAGCAAACCAGTAACTGGACAGTGGGAACAGCATCACCCCATGCTCTGCTCACTACTGTAATACCCAAACATCCCTATTAACGTGCCTTAAGCAGTTTTGCCAATAGTTGTCACATACTTTCCTCTTTTTCCAGATTACACAATACTCGTCTTAAGTATCTGCTATACCAACATCCATCTTAAAGCACAGCTCTGATGAAAGAAAATCCCTGTTAAAAGCTTATGTCCAGCACCCTCTGCAGCAGCAAAGAACGGTTATGTTCGAGTGTGACAGCTCTGTAATCTCCACGCTGTGATCACAAGCCATGATAGGCTATGTTCAGCTTTTTAAGAAAGCTTTTTGCCTTTCAGAAATTAGAGGGAAGGATCTCTGATCCATAAGCACAAAACTTTCCAGTTCTTTCTAGCAGAAGAGCATTCATCTCAATTGCAGATGACCAATGTGTACATTTTACCACAATCTCTCACATCATATATGACAAATTGGACTATTGGAGTTACATTATGAGTTTAGAGAGGAGAATATGGGAGGTGTATTTGATTTAATCCCTGAAACATCTTCAAGCTTATTGAAGAATTCTATTTTGTTTGAGCTTTAGGAAGAAAAAAATCTTTCAATGGCCATTAGCAGGGATAAATCCTCTCTCTGTTCACTAACTTTATAATTTAGTTCCTACATTAGAAATTAATAGAACCCCAACTCCTAAGTATCTGAGGGATTGGTGCTGCCCACACAGCCATCCTTCTGTTCAAATGAACCTTTTACCTGCAGTCCCTGTGTACCTCTCAGTAACGTTCATTTCAATCAGATTCATTTTCTATTAAATTTACAAGAATAGGGTACAAAATCACAGGAGTTCTATAGAACTGCAATTTTTCTAAAATATCTTTTTCATTTACAAGACTATAGGGAAAACCAACTCAATTTGACACATTTGCATAAATATTATGTAGATTTTCCAGGGCTAATCATAACCTTAATCCCCCATTCTGATTCGTGTTGATGCAGCTGTAATCAAACTTCAAGGTTTTCTACATCTTAAGAAGTACAGCATGTCCCAAGCACACGTTTCTTGGTACAGGTTTGGGTTTGCCACTTATTTAAAGCCTGTGTTTCATAGGAAGCTTTCATTCTAACTACACTAACATTTCAAACAAATAGTTAATATTTATTTCCTCATCCTGCAGCATTTCTGTTATGAGAACAGAACTTCACCAAAATTTGTTCTTATATTTTATCTCAACATTGGAGAGAAAATCTGTGTGGCAAGAACATGGGTATTTTTTAATATGTATCATAAAATACTGTTGAAGTTCAATATTTGACTGCTCCAAGAATCTCATCTTTAGAAGTTTCCAACACAGGAAATACAAGAATTCCAAAAAGCCACAGGAAAATATAATGAAGCAGTATGATTTTCCCCACTAACCTCAGATGACACGCTGCCAGCAAGAAATATGTATGCATTTCCTATTTATAATTACGTATCCAAAGTTATTGTCTATCCACAATGCAGTGACATTCAAAATCTGCAAAGGAACAAGAAATCTGTTCTTTAATTACAGGAGGATCATGAAGCCCATGACTTCTATAAATTCTGTTTTTATTTGCATGGGGGAAATATCGTCCATCAGTGCCACAGACTTCCAGGCTGGCTTTATGCTACAAGCACAAGAATGTCTGTCTCACTGCAGTCTGCTGCTGCTCTCTACTGCTTCCCATTGTGGCTAGAGAGGACAGAGGAGATGTATTCTCTTTTTGGCCACAGAAAGAAAAATGTTTGTTTTCAAGGAAAAGCAGAATGCTGATGCAGAAGAAGACTAAAATTATTAGATTTGCCATGCTGCAGAATCCCATGGGAGTATCGGTGAGCGGGATGGAAAAAGTTCCCACTGACTGCCTGGAATGGGATTATCATGATAATTGGCAAGGCTCTCAAAAAGTAGGGAAATAAGTTATTATTTGTTTCCCTCTCTAATTCCCACTGTGAAACCAGTTCTCTAACACAAGTCATTTTCTATCTTTTCACTGCCACAGATACCATGTTTTAAGTCCCTCTACCAGAACTCCATAAAAAAGAGAGAGAGGAAAGAAAGAGCTGACTCCCCAGCCCTGTTCTTGAATATTCCCATTCCAGGACCTGTATCTAGGAGGTTTTCCTTGCCATTGGTGGAGGGGTGCACGTGCTCAACTTCAGGATCAGGCTGATGCAGATGAAAAATGCAATTCTAACTTTGTTACTGCTAGAATTTGCCCAGCTATGACATGGGAATAGCAGACATTTACTGTGTAACAGACTAAACAGCATTTGTTAACTACCTGTGCCAAATGTTATTCAACATTTTAACTGTTAAAATGCTTTGGAATAGCATATTACCAGCACTGTACTCAATTACATGTAATTCAGATACAGTATTTAAACCAGACTTAGAGGAATCAGAACCTAAATGCCAGTCCTTGGTTCACCAAGTTCAGTTTATCATCTCTACTTCCTCCCTGTACCAGTTTCTAGATAACTGTAATAAATAACAAAGGAAAAGCTCTTCATTTCCTACAGAAAATGGCACCTGATCATTGCTTTAGCAGCGTAAGTTCTCATGTCTTAATTTATTTTTTTTAAAGAAGGGACTAATACATAACTTTCTATGTTGATAAAATAACATATCAGGGTGAAATTCATGTGTATTACCTTCCCACGTCTTCCAATTACCTGCAAGTGCAGCAAACTGAATTCCCTTAGGCTTATGAAAGAAGTAGGTCAACAGTGCCCAGGCTTTCTAAACAAATTCTCCTCTAAAATGCATCTCCTTGGAAAGAATCACCCATTGTACCAGCTTCACTAATACCTGTATAGATCAAGATCCCTCCAAACCTGCATTGAACCTTGCAGAACTAGCTGTCTTCTTTCTGCGCCTCCCTACTACCCTGTGCAGTCACTGTGCATGGGCTTAGACCAAATCCCAAGAAATAAACTGATCTTACTTTCAGTTTGGTGGGAGCAGAATCTGGCCTCAAGTAGATCTTTTAAAACTCTTTCTCATAGTAAACTCATCTTGAACTGAAAAAGAACCCAAACAACAGTACACTTGATTAAGGCTGAATTATTAAATACTTAGTTCTTGCTTTACATCCTGAACAGATTTTGAAATAAGCAGATTAGAAGCATGGTTTATGTATATTTGAAAAGCTAGATGTGATACACAGTTACTGAAGAATTACAACACACACTGTACCAGTTGGATTGAGCAAAAATGCCTGGGTCTCATTAATGCTGTTACTGTACCCCATCAGACCAGCTTCAGGGGCTGCATAATTGTTTTTCTGTCAACCTATAAATTCTTGAGTAACAACAAAATTATTGTGATTTTTCTTACTAAATAATTCATATATCATAAAGCATGTACATAACCAGGCCCATGAATCACTAAGCATGTAGCAACTGTATCTCATGGCATTTCTTCTTGCAAGAATAAAAATAGTTTTGACTTTGTAATACATCATCTCGTTCAAAAATTTCAAGTGTTCTTTAAAAGTGGTCTGCCTTGAAATTTACATTTTGAACTTTAAAGTTTTTTTGATCAGACTTTTCTTGTCTGAAGGATTGCTTTTAATAACGTTTTACAGTTTTAATTCTATTAGAATTATTAATAGCACTGAAAGTAATAAACTGGTTTTATAATGAACTAGAACAGGGCTCATAAGCTGTGCTTAAAGTGATGCAATTGCTATTAAAAATCACACTAAGCCATATGTATTCTACCTTCCCAAGCAAACAGAAACCATAATGCATCCAAGCTGGCTAAACTATAACACGGCATTCCACCATTTCAAACCTTAGTGGCTTCCTCTGTATTTTTTTTTAAAGGCTGAACTGATCCATATTTGAGTTTTCTGTTAAGACAACACAAAAAATGTTAACAATCTGGATCATTTATAACTTGACAAAATCATCTCTTAAAGGCTGCTGCAGAGAGCTCCCATGCTACATGGACATCATTACTTTCTACAAATATATTGCAGCGCATTTACTAGCACATTATGATGGATTAGCATAAATAATTAAGGTTAAACTACACTCATCTACGAGTAATAAATATTTGGTGATACATGAGCCCTCTTTATTTCAGCTGTATTTATTCACTTATTAATTCAGAGAGGTCAGTAATTGACATCGAGTATCCAATCATTAATGCAAATTTTGATGTTCTACTGCACACATGCTTTATTTAAAAGACTTGAATGCAAACACAATTGTAACATCTTAAGTCTTTTCCAGAAAAAAAATCTTTTAAATAAACTTGGAGTATTTTAGTGACTGTTTTTAGTTTACATTCCCTTTCATTCTTATTCTGTATTCCCCTTGCTGCAATTCCCCAAAGCTGCCACTTTTTCTTAGGTGTATTTAAACCATACAGCCCAAGAAAGTACAGCATGACATCTACTTCCATAAATACCTACATTTTGGGATTAAATAAAGACAACTCTCAGAATTAATAACTTACTTTTCTGCACTGAACATGATTAAGGAGTTACAGCAAAAGCTAATTTAAATTAAATGGCCAGAGTAAATAATACATGAAGGAAAATCTCCTTTGTTTCAGGCAAAGTTGGTCTAAACCAAAGGCCTAAGGGCATATAACTATTAATACTTAAATTTCATTCCATAATAATGTGCATCAGGGAGGTCTATAATGACAGTTTGCAGAAAGATTTAGACACCAAGGATCTTTTTACTGCTATTAGATTATTCAAGGGGACTATTTAGTCAACTCACAGTTTTCTACTCAGTTTTTCTTGCCTATAGAATGATTCCAATCGATTCTGTTTCATCAGAAAATTTAAATCTGTACATGACAAAGGGCAGGAACAATTTTGAAGCTGGAGGAGTGAACTCTGGGTTCCTGTTCCACTCTTCCAGAAAGCATTACTACTGGAAGGAGTATCCAGAGGTTTCAGAGTACTTACAGTCAAAAAGTACCAGGCTGCAGCAAGCAGCTTCTTAAAACCTGATCTTTTTTTGCTCATTCTCAGCCTCACTCTAGGCATCCTTTCTACTAAATCCATCCAGGAAAGAAAAACTGAATAGCCTTTCTCTCTGTTGATGAGTAATTAACCCCCCTTCCTACTCTACCAAGTTGGAACTGCTTTGCATTAAGTAAAGTAGGCGATACCAGCCCCGTAAGAGCTCAAAAAGGACTTAGTTCTCTCAGAGGATTGACTCAGATTAAGGCTGAGGTTATGGATATCATTATTGTTTTACAGATTTTCAGATTCATGTGTTCACTGAGCACACGGGAGCCTGGCAAACATAAGCACACACATTGGGAAGCTCCAGTTTGCATACCAGCACAGGTACTTCACACTGTCAGGTAGTTCTGTCATTGCTGTGCTGAGCCTGAAAACCAGAGATGTGCTCATGCCTGCCAACTTCTGCAGGCAGAGTAAGCACAAATACATAAAACCAGAGTAAGGACTAATATGCAAAAACAAAGATCAAAGAAAACAAATAAAAAGGTTCTACCTAATGCTGCTACACACTCAGAATTATAGTAGGTCAACACACGAAGCTGAGGATGGATCTGACTTCAGTCAAGGAAAGGTCAGGTGATTCCAGGTTTCTTGGGAAACTGGAGAAAAGCACTGGATATCGCTCCAGGGAAGATCAAGAAGGAGAGGACACAGCAACTTATTTCTGAGATAATGTGAGAGTACTAATCTTAAACAATTGGGAAGATCAATCCTTACTAGTCTCTAAATATAACTTTCACTTAAATTGGAAAAAAATTAAGAACTTCATGTGAAACTGTGCCCACCTGGATGTTAGCAGGCAGTATATTTTCTAGTGATAAAAGGAGTGTTATTATATGTTAAAAATTGATATTTAAATACAGTAAGCTGCCTGGAACATGTTTGCATTACTTCAGTAAAACAAACATAGAAACACACACATTATCACAATTTGGACGAAGACAGTACCAGAAAACAGTATTTCCTGGGTACTATCGTCAGTGCTACACAGTCTCTAGTGAAACATTTGCCACACATACAAAAAGGTATAAAAGTGAAATATAGTAATTAAGACCTGGGCTTTATCGATTGTGTGGCTTAAGTAATTTTTCACCACAAATGTAAGATTTAATAAGTAGTTAAAGATCCTGACTTGGCTGCAGTCATTAGCATGTAATTGAACTGGTAAAAAAGATCAGTTAAACCTACGTTGATTACCACCTTATCTTTGAAAGGCAATTAAGGACCTCAATCATTGCAACAAGATTTGATTGTGCAGCCTCTATTGGACATTGATCTTTCAGCAAAGCGCAGTTACATTTTCCATTAATTTACAGTAACACAGTTTAACTGGGATACCTGAGACCACTGACCTGGGTAAGATGTAATGCTAAGCACTCGTTTAGGTTAAGATGCCCCCAGTAGTCATTACTGTTTAAAAAGACTGCTACAAGAAGTGGCTACCTGATCCTCTGGGCTTAGGCTAAGGTTTCATTAATCTGAAGTAGTTGTTAAGTGAGGTGAAACAAAGCTCTCTGCCTTTTTATGTCATCTCTCGTTTAAACATCATTCTTGAATACAGTGAAGAGATAATTAAGACAAGACTTACAAGATAAACTGCACTTCATTTCACATGGAAGGGGTGCAGAGCAAATCTGCAAAAAGAAGGGTCATTTTATGTTTCATCTATAGAAAAATAGGTGTCAACATTAGCGTGTTTCATACACAACACATGCATAGTACAATACATACAAAAAGGAGGCTGCTAGTTAGAACTATTACTAGAGGAATTAACAAAGCCTGGTTCCCTACAAGTCTGCCTTTTGAAGCAATGGGGTTACAACATAACTCAAAAGGCCCTTACAGGCAAGAGTCAGGTGCTGTGTGTGTGCAAATAAGGCACCTTTGAACAACTACACTGCCAGCAGCTCAGCTTTAAAGCCCACTTCAGGGCCACTCATTTGGACTGCTTCACAACAGAAGACCCAGCTCTCCTCATACCCAGTGTCCCTTCAGGGGCTGGCTGCCACAAAGCAGGAGTTAATGGGGATTAGAGAAGTAAAGAGGAAAAGTTCAGCTCAGAACAGACAGGGTGCTCATCCTTGCTTGCCCTTCCCATGTTCCCCCGAGCCTTACAGAAATATTTGAGACAAAACAGCATCGATCTCCTTGAATCTTCTCGGCCCGCAACATTTCCATCTTGTATTCAAGCCAAAACTTAAGATAGATGATTAAAAAAATACCTAGTAAGTATTAATAGCAAAAAGAGACTTAAGGCCAGATGAAGTATTTTACCTTTGGTTGAAGACAAGCAAGTAGGTTTATATTCATACTCGAAAATTGTTTCTGTCATGATTTAGTAACTCAAGCATTATCCCTTATAAATAGCATATTTTCCCTCTTAAGGTTTGTAGCAGGTCACATACCAGCCTTACTGAAATGAAGGAATGATACTATATTTGCACTCTGCCCTCAGACATCTTCTAGTTCATCCTTTAGCATGATCAACTTCATAAGAGCAAGAGGTCTATTGATTTTCATGTAATACAAGAAAATATTACATTTGCTTAATTGTTACACAGTGAGATCATTGAACAAGAAATCAAGTCTCTATTTAATGCTGCGAGCAGCAAAGAATTGCAGGGATCAATAGGGTAGTTTGTCAGAGATGTTCTCTAAGGAGACTTGCCCATCACTGTATGGACAAGGAGTTACGTTGCCTGCATTTATCGAAAAACAGGTAAGCAAAGTCAGCAGTACACATTATCAGAAATCAAACAAGCTGCAGTGAGTGGAGATGCAACTCCAATGAAGAGCTGTATTTATAGTCTAGTAATTAAAAACCATTTTATCAACCCTGCATGGAGACTAAACCTTTACAGCAAAGTATTGACCAGATCCATGGCAATGAATGATAATATCTGACTTTAACTTATGAGCTGCAGTTATTTAACTTCATCCAATACAGTGAAAATCAGTTCTAGAAAGATACCAATAGTAATTTTTATTATTAACGAGGCTTCTCGTGATACCATCTCTTCAGCTTTAAGACCCATTTACCTCATGTCAAGAATATGCTCCAAAATTAAATAGAAGAGTGCCAGCACTTCTATGATTAACATGTTATTTAGTGTTGTTTTAGAAAAACCACATGTATTGCTTCATTAAGTGGCAAACAATTCCATCATCTGGAATTAAGTAAAAAAGTGCTTAAATGAAATTATACTGTAGCTGTAGCTTGATAATCATTTATTTAGGAATGTGGATTTCCCTCCATCTCCATTTTACATTTATCTTCCAACTTACGTCACCAGACATGGGATTTGGAACACACAGCAGTTTCACTGGCACTAAAACTAGACATAATCCTGTAATACACCCTGTACAGGTGTTTCCATTGTTTGAACTTCCTATCCAGTAATTCCATATCTCCACCATCCAAACAGTTCCCTAAAAGCTTTTTCTTTGGTTCCAACTGAATGTAATTCATCTCATTATTATATGTGCATGTTACAGCTGTGCTCAGTTACAGCTGGAGAAATCAGCTATTCTGCACTGAAAAAACAAGGGTAGAATTCTTCTGATTCTCCTCTATTAATGACAAATAGCAATTTGTAAATTAGCACAGAGGCCAATCTTCTAGATTACTTAGGGTCTGTTACTTACCTATAAAGAAGTAACAATAAATATATATAAAGCATATATATATAATAAACATATATATAAAGCAACAACAACAGAAAAAGCAGATATCTGAAGTTCAAGAATTGCAAAAGATACAAACATAAACCATATTTTAGATATTTTATTTAAATATTACTTGAAGAAATATGATACAGCCATTTGTAACTTCTTTGGGTGGTATTTTTCCAGAGTCTCCCAGGCAGCTGTGACTAGTAAGTGCAATGGATTCATCCAGACACTTGCAGCTACGACAATTAATGCATTATGAAACATCCAGTCAAGAGTCTAAACCTGAGCAGCTTCATCTTTTCAGAATCATTCTGAAAAGGCCTAATGTATTCACAGTTTCCTTTCCCACATGCTACATTTCAGTTCTCTAAGGTGGTAGATGTATTGCTTTAAATTAGCATAAATTCTAACACCCTTAGAAATACTACTTTTTCTACCAAGGCTTCTGTATTTTCAGCTTTACTAACCTCTGCAAAAACAAATCTCTTATGACCAAGAAGTCCACGCAGCTTCCTGAAGGCAGGATGTTAAGTCAAGAAATGCGCTGTAAAAAACCCAAACAGTTGCCTTCAGTTGTCTTTAGTCAAAGGGAACAGATATTTGTAGCAGCTGTAACACAGAAACCCACCAGAGGACAGGTACTTGAGGGTGTGATTTCAGTACATTGCGCCTTCATCTTCTTTATTTAAAAAATAAATAGTAACTGGGCCATGACTTGTATGAACAGTCTCTGTGACACTGACAAAGAACCAGGAGCCAATTCCATACAGTAAAGTTGGGATGCCTAAGAAAAGACAAAAACACATTACATACAGAGAAGCCAGGAAAATTAAACCCACCAGTTAATAGTGTTGATGATTCCAAAATGAAACTAGAAAGAAAGCATTCCTCCAAAAGCTGCCTTACCCACATTTTGCCTTTATTGAAATACTTACAAGCGGCTATCAGTACATAATACTCTTCAAGCATACAAGAATCAGAAAGTAGCTTAAGAAAAGCAGCAATTCACAGAAACTAACAGAAAAAAGAAAACGGGAGGATAGTGGTGTGACAGAAGTGGAACATGGTCAGGTATACAGCCTGATTTCAAAAAATATATATGCAAATACAAAAAACCAAACTCTCTGGACAGCCACTTAGTTACCAGTTCAGACTTTGTCATGTGTGAGAGCAGAGATAGGAAGGAAAATAGGCAGCAACTTCACATGATCAACATGAAGCTGCTCTTGGGAAAATCAATTCAGTAATTAACACTACCAACTCCAACAAAACTGGAATGAGTAGGAAGGTGTATATATAAAAAGTACCATTTTTTTAGCACTGTCAAGTCACCCATCTGTTACAGACAACAATATTTTACTTAATATAGGGGAAAAAACACAGATGGATTTAGGCCCCCAATTCAGAAAGCACAGAAACACTGAATTTCATGTGCTGCAAGTTACTCAAGTGCTCAAGCCAGATTCTCAGGTGAAAGAGATGACTTTTCACATGTTCACCAATCATTTAACTACAAAACACTCAGGGTAACTGTAAGAAAGATGGGGCAGATAAAAGGTCTTTGTGGAAGGGAAAATAGAATTAAAGTTGTTATTAATAAATCAATCTTTGTGATTTTCTCACTAAGTCTGTAAAGATCATAAAATTATGACTAGTGAGCATATTTTAGAAAAGAGCCACTAAAAACTTTTAAAGTGAATGAAATTTATTTTTTAATATTAAAACAATAAACTTATAGAATTAATTATGCCACTGTCGCTGCCAGCATTTAAGTAAGCAATGTATGCATAGGTAAAGTGTTGAATACTAGTGTCATAGTTTAGGCCCAGGCCGTATAGTATGTTTCAAACTTATCTATAGCTCCTTTTATATTAATGATAAAGTACTAAGAGAGCATTTTTATTTATAAGCCTTTATATTGCCACAGCACTTCAGGGGTCCAAGCCCACATCCAAGCTGGATGTCAGGTGCAAAGACTCGCTCAGGCACTCTCTCACAAACACAGTTTCCCTTCAGCTGGCGCTCGTGTATTTGCTTAGAGGCGAAGATCCCACCCACGGCAAGAGAACATCGATTTGTATGTGGAGAGTTATCCATACCCGCTGATGTTAGCCGCTTCAATAACAGGACCGCGAAAACTCGGTAAAGCCCCCGAGGAATGTTGATTTACACCGTGTTTCCTCACGCCGCCCGGCCCGGCCCTGGGGCTGGAGGTCGAGGCGTTTGCGGGGGGGATCCCTCACCTCAGGAGGGGAACAGAGCCGCCTCGCAGGACCCCGCTTCAGGGACGCGGCCCTCACCAGCGAGCGCCGCTTTACCTCACCCCTTCCCGCCTCCCGCCCCGCGCCTCAGGCGCCTCGCCCCTGCACCCGCCTCAGCCGGCGGGGGAAGCTGAGGGGAGGCCGCCGGGCCGCGCCGCCACTTACCGGCATTGAGGACCTTGAGGGCGGTGAAGGCGGCATTATGCATGGCCAGGTCCTGCGGGGCGGCGCGGGAACAGTGGTACTTGATGAAGGGGAAGCAGCCGGTGCGCAGGATGTGGTAGTTGGCGCCGTTCACCCGCCAGTTGAAGTTGGAGAGGCCGAACTGGTCGTTGCGGACGGCGCTGTACTTAACACAGTACGAGGTCCAGTGGGGCAGGCCGCGCTGCCGCAGGTGCTGGCTCAGCACCTCCGAGGCGGCGGGACGAGGCGCTGCCGCCTCCGCCACCCCCCGCCACAGCAGCAGCCCCACGACCGCTTCGTGCAGCCGCCTCAGCGCCAGCATCCCGCGGGGCTGGAGCCCCCAACTCCCCACAGCCACAGCAGCACCCACGGCCCCGGCCCGCGCGCGTGCGTGCGCGCGCCACCCTCAGCGCCTGCGCCGGCCCGCCGGAGGGCGGGAAGGGGCAGCGGCGGCGGGGCCGGTGTGAGGGGGGTTTCGCGCTGTGGTGAGGCACGCGCTGCCTGAGACGGGCTCGGCAGCCCCGCGAAGCGAACGGAGCGTCCCGGTGCGTCCTGCCCCGCACAGCCCGAGGGGAGCATCAGCTGCGGGAAGGGTACGTTAGGTCTCGTTACAGCGAGTTAAAATATCCCTGAGTCCGACAGTTGCAGTTTTAGGAATGGTTTTGTCTGCGGATCGTTTGCTGCTGGCACATCCGCGCGGCCCCAGCGTCCACCAGGTTAACGTACCTTGCATAAAAGACACGCTAAACTGCATTAATTTTGTTTGGTGGAATTTGCCTGGTTAAAAATTGTTCTTTGCAAGTGTTAGACCCTTTCGAAGCAAAATATTTTAAGGTTATACCCAGTATTCCTCTCTGTGAGGGTGCTGAGGTGCTGGCACAGGGTGCCCAGAGAAGCTGTGGCTGCCCCATCCCTGGCAGTGTTCAAGGCCAGGTTGGACACAAGGGCTTGGAGCAAGCTGCTCTAGTGGAAGGTGTCCCTGCCCGTGGCAGGGGTTGGAGCTGGATGAGCTTTAAGGTCCTTTCCAATCCAAACCATTCTATGATTTCTTTTAAAAAAAAGCAGTTTTCTGAACCATTAAACATTATATTTGAGGAAAAAGTACAAAAACCTGTACAGAAAAACTGAGAAATGGGAACAGAGTTTTCCTTTCAATAACTGTGAGCAGTATCTCAAACTCAGCAGTCTTAAACCATTGAGCTATGTAGTATGAATGTGCTAATTAATCAATTACTACTCCACAATGTACCCTGTTTATGTACTGCAATGTACTACATGTGTATGGAACCAGTAATTATTAATCATTGCCAGGAACAAATTTGACTTAGGTTCCCCTTCCTATAATAGAGCATATAGTTAACTTTAATATCTTTCTTTATTAGTGGCAACAATAACTGAGGATAGAAAAGTTGGAATCAGATACTGCAACCCTCTGTGGTGAAGGGCTGAGGTAACATCTTTAAAAGTAATATTCTGCTGTTTATTTCATGGTCAAAATTACCTCTTACAAAGCTATTGCTATAAAGTGGATATATGATAATGATTTTTATTCTGAAATTATTTATTTCAAGATACTTTGCTGTTAACTTTGTGTTGCCTCTGGCAGCATAACCTTACGCCTCTACTTCAAGCAAATGGAATGAAGTAGCATATGTATTTACAACTGCAGAGAAAAACATTGCATACTTTTAAGTATGCAAGAATCATGACCAAACATCGTAAAGATGAGGTTGGAAGCATTACAAAGCATTCTTCTAAATGTCTTCTGTTAATAATGTTTGCACAGTTCAGGCCTTTGTGTTCATTGTATTCTGGTAGGGTCTGATCATTTTTACATCAAAATAGTCTCCTGAAATGCATATTCTTGTGATGTAACTAAAAACCAGTCTAACCATTCTTCAGTTGAGATGATATATTAAATTATATTCATGAAGGTTGTCGATGATTATAGTTCCTTATCTTTGGTATCTGGTTGCTGTAACAAAATCTGTAGTCTAAACTGAAATGCAGAGGATCAGTGTATAGTAAGGGGGAGTACCTCTTAGGTGATTTGTTAAACGGGGATTGATGTTTCATTGTGACATTTCACAGTGATGTTAGATGATTACTGTGAAATGCTGAGGGCCAGGTTAGTCTTAAGAGATTTGTTACCTTAACCTAGATGGAAGGTGTTAAAATTCTCCTGATCCATCCCTCTGAATTGAGTTACTGGAGATCTTTCAGGAAATGGGTAGGGAGTGCTTCAGAAGACCTCCGGAAGCGGTTGTGCTGATGAACTATTTTGCTCTGTGCTCATTCTAAATGTGGAAACTTGGGCTGAATGCCCACTCCCCTTTTTATTCTTAGGCAATTTCTGATGAGCAGCCATACCTGGGCCACCTTTTGTCTCTCCATTTCACACTTGCTTTGTTTTCTTCCCAGTCTAGATCATGCCCTGAGATTCAAACTGCAGCTCAAGAACCCTATTACTCCTTTAGTGAGTGGGAATAAATAATCCAGTTGTGTGAGCAAGAGAATCATGACTATATTGCTAACATTTTCTTTTTTTAAAGATTGTAATTTCATTTTATATCTGCTGTATTGCTAAAAAAAAAAATTACAATTTTGGCACGACCAGCATGGGACTTGAATGTGAGAGACTGTAAAGCAGTTTCAGTCCTTCCATCAGCTCAACGCTCAGAAGTGTTAATAGTAATTAAAAACTTTTTTTCCCCCCTCAAAATACGTTTCACACTTTGCACATACTGAGAAATCTCTCTCACCACAGGAACTTTCAGGTCACTTGTTTCCTGCAAAAACAGGTACAGTTTTCTTTTGTCAGAATAGAACAAAACATAAGGAAGTGCAGGTTTCGTTTACTCCTAGGACACTACAGTCTATTAAGTGCCAGTGAACTAATGAGCCTCTCAGACCTTATGTTGTTCTGGCTTGGATCAAGGCTTAATTTTCCTTAACCCTTAACAAAACTAGCTGGCTCCTAGGCTGGTACTGCTAAGTTCCCTTGCCTCCTTTTCCCCTAGGATGTTGCTTCTGCTGAGCAAACCGGGGAGTTCCATAGCTTGGGCATGAAGCTGGGTGAGGAATCTATCTACAAAGAGCTGCTTAGCAGTAAAACAAGAGAGACTGCTTTGTAAATGCTTCAACATACTTTTCTGCAGCCCCTCAATGTAGATCAGAGAATAAATATATCTTACCTTTTAGAAGATCTAATAAGCAGATATCCTGTCCTTTTTAGTACATTATTTCTTGTCAAGCAAGAGATCATTATACCTACCACAGCCCAAAATACCTGTTACTTTCATTTCTAACCATAAAGAATAGACACTTCCATTCACTGTTTAAATTTCCTGTTAGAAAAATCTGTGGGTGCTGGATTACCCAAACCCAAGACTGTATTGAGATTACATGTAAGAAAGGAACAAAATCAAGAATTAAACAAAAATACTTTCAGAGTTTTATCTGAAACAGGGATCAGCATTTATGCAAACATTCTCAGCTGCAATAATTACTTCTGTGATCAAAGCAGAAGAGAAAAACATTAACACAAAAGATTATTTATGAAGGTAACGGATCAAAGACCTGGGCACTGACGAACCTGGGCGCTGATCTGCAACTGCTTGGTCACATTCATTGGTTGCCTTAAAAATTGGTTTTGCCTGAGCTTTTTGGGAAGTAATCTCAAAGATAGCTGACATGCTTGGACAGCAGTATCCATCCAGTGGAAAAGATGCACTCTCCATGGTAAACAGTGTTGTCTGTCGGGATACGAGAGATTTGATGGATAATTTTACAAATGTACCTGTAGTCCTTTAACATAACAGTGCACAGAAACAATGACAAAAAAAGTCACCAGTGTCTGAAATACAGGATCTACCTGATGGACAGATGGATCTGTAAAATCATGGTACACTGGGAATCGTAGTACAAGTATAATTCTGATGGTCCCTTCACACTCTATTGTTGAACTAGTGCTATTACTAGTATTTCTGATAATTTGAAAATGAACATGAAAAAATACTTCAAGAATCTGTAGATAACAAAAGAAATAGTGGAAAGAGAATATGGACAATCAGTTCTAAAGAGAAATCTGGGTTATGGGCTTATTGCTAAGATGGCATTTAAGTGTATTTATAGGCAGAACAACACTGGACCTACTTTCATGTCAGAAGTCTGTGTTTTAAAATAAAGTAGGCTTGAAAGAGAATTTCAGGTTGCAGGACTCTTCAGTGGAGCATGATCTCTTTGTCTGATTTCGTGACAAAGACAGCATGACCCCTATTAATAAGATTTCATATTCAGATACTGTGCTTCAGTAATGACAGTATTAACAGAGCTGTTTATCATCATCCTCTGCTTTTCAGCAGTTTATTTTTGTGAAAGCAGGGATATTCTAAACACCATGCTCAGAAATCAGAACTGTTGTCTCAGTTAATATTCCTTCACATGCTGGTGCAGAAGGAAATCCAAACCTGTTCTTACAGATGAGAAAACGTTTCCAGGAGCATAAAGTATAAGGCACTTAAACATTTCCCGTTAACTATTCTTTCAGAGCATCTGCTGCTGAAGGTTGCTCCTCTTCCAATTTCAGTTTGTTTTCTGCTGTAATTCCTAGAATTGCTTCAATATCTTGAATTGCCATCTGCAACAGATTCAAGGAATACAAGTTATTTAATGGGCATTTTAATGAAATCCAGCAGCCAAAATGCACATCTGGTAGCACTTGCCTTGCAAAGGTACCCAGTGTTACACAAGACATGATGCACCAATTAAATTTACTTTGGGGACAATTGTGGGAATTATTAGTAAATACATACAAATCTCAGGTAAATAAATACAATTCATTGTAATTGTTACTTCTGATTAGCTAACAGTTGCTTTATTTCACATATGGAAATCATTTTTAACTCACTATGAAGAAGAGTTCCCTTTTGTACTTTATTTCAGGGGTTGCTTTTCACTCCCTCATATTGGAAAAAGGTTTTCTTTGTTTATTCTGTAACATGTTGAAATTTAATTATATCTTCTCTAAACCTGTCACTTCGTGCTCCGTTTGGCAGAGGAAAGTACAATCAGAGTTAACATGGGAAAGAACCTGGTAGAAAAGATGCAAGTTAAGGTACAAGTCTGTAACATGATGCTCCCTTTTCTACAAAGTGTTTTCAGGCAGGATCTTGGTGAGTTTTTATGAAGTTAAAGGTGATGGAGTTTAGCAGGAGAACTCCCTCTCGACAGTTCAGCTATTCTCTGGAATTAAAAAGCAGTATTGTGATGAGTATGCGTTTCAGGGCAGGGAGTTGGATTCATTTCTGCTTTACAGTTGCCTTTTGCCAGCAAGGTTGTCACTGAGAAGCTTTGGAGTAAAGGTAGGTGCTCCAGGGGGAATACTCCCAACGTGAGGAGCCCCATGCTTTGTCCTGATGCCCCCCACGCCACCCCAGGGCATCTGCTGGCCACAGGGACAGGCACTGTGGGAGCCTCAAAGCACGGGGAAATTGGGAACAAAATTGACTTGTGAAAATGGTGGTGAGGTAAAGGATGGGAACTAATGGGTGGAGCACACAGTGACTGCCTGCTTAAAAGAAATCCGTGTTAATAATCTAAGGAGCTATTATAAACTGAGAAGTTTGTTTCTAATTTAAGATTCCTACTTTGATGGTGCCCCTCTAGAGTAAACCAGACAATTGTGACAGACCTGTCTGAGGCAGTGCCAAGAGCTCCCTACCTCTTACAAAGGACAGTCAGAAGCATTACATTACAAATCATTTCACACTAAAGTATGTCTCTTTTCAAAGAAAAAGTTTCAAACTTAAATTTAACTAACAGGTTCCTTGGGAGACTTGCTATCTTGACCTAGACAGTGTAAAATACATACTGCTAATGATAAAAAAGGAATGGTTTAGCACTTGTTTATGATCCAGCATGAGGTATTTTCAGCCCTTGTACAGAAATTAACCAGGATCGTTAGTTAATTAACACCTCACCTTAAAATTGGTCTCGCCTTGCATATTAGGTGCTGATATTTCTTGATGGATGATGAAGAGATTGCGAGCAAAGGTCATGAGGACCCCCTGGAGATCTTCTCCAATTGTTCTGTTAATGATATCCAAACAAATGAGTTTACCAATGATTCCCCTCACATGCTTAAAAACAATCACCCTCTCATTTATGCCTGTCTGGTGATGGAATTTAATGAGTATTTTCAATCTCACAAGGTGGCAATCTTCAGGGAGATATGAAAGATGAGGCTCCATTTTAACTTGTCAACAGAAAGGATTTGTGCAATAAATAATTTTTGTTAATCAACTTAGCAGAAGTAAGCAGTGAGGTTTCAACTACTCCGTGTAAAAGGCTACTGTTGAGTTAGGACAGATAGAAGAATACTGTAAACACAGAGATTAGCTCATAAGAGCTGTTGCTTTTGCCTACAATTTGTGAAAGGCATCTGAGAGAAACTGCAGCAGTTATCAGTATCTCTTTAGCTTTGTAGCTTTGAAGGCTTTGGTTTCTCAGTGGTACATACAGATGTAATAGATATGGTCTTATGGAACAAGATACTATGCTGAGGAAGAATACACCTCAGTTACTGACTGGAACTACAGTAGATCTCCAATGTAGTAAATTGGATGAGAATTCACATGGATGTTTCAGGTATTTCAGTGATCTGTTGTTCTTGAAATAGTCTTGAAAGTATTTTCAACTGAAGATTTGCATTGGAAATCTGAGGGAACACAAATCTGGGATCAGAACACATGACAAACATATTTGAGAGTTTTATGGTAATATATTAACTGCCAGGTCAATCTGGTGATCCAGGAGGTACTGTTTTGTTGATGTGTTGTTCCAGAGTAGTTAGCAGAAATGCAGGTACGATGCAGTGTCTCTGATCTAAGCTTTAAACCAAGCCAGCTTGCTTGTGTACTACCTGTAGCCTCACCCACAAGGAGCTCAGTAGAGGCTGCAAGAATCGTAGCCCCAGAAACTATCTTCAGGATTCATTTAATCCCTTCCCTGTTCCAGGGCAGGATCAATGCTACTTGTAGCACCTTCACAGAGGTTTGTCTAATCTATCACTAAACACTGTCAATGGTGACCACAGTGAACAATGTAATAAGTTCTTCCCTCACTATCAGAAATGCTAAATGTGAATCTTTGTAGCTGCAAGTGAGGTTAATTTCTTGTCCTACTACCCAAGACATGGAGATGGGATTCTTCCTTCCCGCGGATGCTTTTTATGTAAGGATTGTTAATAGATCTCACTTCTGCCTCCTCCTCCTCCCAGTCCCTTTTAATTTGTCCTTGTAAGTCATGCTTTCTAGACCATCCAACATCTCCACTGTGAGCAGAATGGAAGGATTACTGCCCATGCCTTCCAGGTTATCCTGTTTACCTTTTTTCATAAGATGATGACAGGGTGGCTCGCAGGCAGTTAGTGAGCCACTGTAACTCACAGATCCTCTTCTGCAAAACTGATTGTTCCTTGTATTCATTACTGCTATCTCAGTGTAATTCTTGCAGCTGGTTCCACCTTAATGTATTTCTATTTTTCATATTGTCTCTTCAATTTGCTGAGATCATTCTGAATTCTATTCCTGCCTTCCAAAATACTTGCAGTCACATCCAACACTCAAGGAAGCTGTTTTCTCATCCAGGTCATTAATGAAATAGCTCCAGCACCAGACATACAGAACAGACTGAGAACAGAGCTTGCAGCCTCTCACTCATTACATCTTGTTTTGGCACTAAACTTTACATAAGTTCCCTCTGAGAGGTTTTCCATCAGTGTGTAGTAGATTGATGCACATTATGCTTTCTTAAGACTTCTTGGGAGAGGTTCAGTTGTCTAAAGAATTACTAAACTATGGGATCTGCTGTTGTCTGAATGCTGTTGATCACCTTGTGAAGAACAATACAGAAAAGGCATTCAACTCCAGCCTTCTCTGTGTCACGTGTAGTTAGGTTTTTAATAATGTTGCCTGTAAAAGCAAGCCCGTGCTAATCCCTCTGCTCTCACAGCTAGATTGCAGCTGACAGTGCATCTAGCTAATTGCTGTGGTGTTTAGTCTGCAGCAGTTAGGCTTTGATCTAAGCACATTCCTGGACTTTTCTCTTTATTACTAAAATGAAAGCCTCCCTAAAACTTTTCAGAAGGCCAATCTTAGAAGTCACTCTGCTTTTCTGAACAGGAGGTGACAGTCAGTGAACTTGAGTGTGTGCTGTCCCGATTGTTTCCTTCCCAACCTTCATCAGAGGCCAGGCTGCCGTGGGGCTCCCTTCACATCAAGGTGTCCCCATGGAACTGACTGTGTATACTTACATCATTCCCAGTCTGTATCGCTGCTGATCTTCATACAGTATAAAAACTGTTCCCTGTTTTTCCTGTTAAATAAAAAGGCAAAAAGTTGTTTTAATTATTCCTAAAATAGTGATAATAATAATAAATGTATTATACTGGGACAGTAAGTACATACCTATAACTAAGAAAGACTAGGCTTGAATTCTGCATAATGGATTAGTGCTCAGTATAAGCAGATTATTGCTCTAACTTATTGTACAGAATACATTACCTTTATATTGCTCTTACTGTAAAGAATACGTTAGGTTTATATAAATACAATACATACAGCAGGGTCTATTCAGTACCAAATACTTTTGTTCCAAAGCAGTAGGAGATGGTCATAAGTATCTTAAAAATTATTTCCTTACAGTTATTTTTACCAAGAGATAGGTTAACCCCTAAAAGCTTTATAGACACTTACATTGAAATACAGAATATATTTAGGTTTTCCTGTTCTTAGAACCCCTATTTCATCTAAGATATACACAGGACATGGACTCACATTAACCTTCTGCTCTGGTTCTTCACAGGCCTGATACAGGCTAGAGCAGCAAAACCTGCATTTAGTGCTGAGTTACCATGTATCACTGTGAGGTGTCATCCCTGGGGAGGATTTATTTAGAGAAAACACTTAAAGCTCTGCCTTTCCCAGTGAAGCCCTGTGCTCTAGGATCCGAAATCTGTCCTCTGTTCTGTCTGGTGTAACATCTCCTAAATGCTTTTACATTTCATTCTCTTACAATTGTGTTGACAGCCTTAAGCACCTCCTTCCCTAGCACAGGCTGCATCTTCATTTCTTCATTCCTCATTCTGTTCCACATTATTACCCGACCTCATGACCTCTGAAGGTTTATCTTCTCTCCTGGGTACAGAGGTGTCTGAAAGGGCCATATGATGGCCAAGTGCTCTCAGAAAAACACGAGCACCGCTCTGGGTGACTGCAGATCTGCACAGCATTCTCTTGGTGGTCTCCCAGAGAGAACCCGTCTCACCCCCTATTGTATAACACAAACGTGTTGTCATCCTCTTCATCCTTCACTGCTCCACTCTTATGCTACATCAGATGGATTCTTAGTTCTTCAAGACTCGCATTCCAGCTGAAGTAAGATGACGGGCAAGTTGCAAGATTAGACTCATCAGCACAGGAACTGCTGAAGACCTTTATGCAATTCAGGGTTCATTAATTAGCATCACAAAAACAATTGAAAATAACACAATTCTGATTTATACCAAGCCCTCCTCACAAAACTGCAGAGCATCACCTGTGTTTTTAACAGAACACTTAAACATTAGATTATGCTAAACACAACACTTCATCTTTACACTGTACTGATGGGTTTCACCATATAGGGTTTTACACGCACAATTTCTGCAGGGTATCACATTTTCTAACCTTTCCTGCTCATACCTGGAGGTCAAATCCAACCCCACAAGTTTGACACGTCTGGAGGAAAACACCGTAGTAGGTTTCTGCAAGGCTGGAGTGCCTCAGTTGGCTGCTTGCTGCGGCGCACCAGCTGCTTCTTGGAGCAGGCTAGAGAAAAATCATACAGGATTCTTTATTTTTATACCAGTTTAGATCAGAAAGCAACTATTCACTATGTAAATGGTTTGTTTCTCAGTGAACTCATGTAAGTGTGGAGCAAGACTCCCTTGGGAGGAATTCCTGTCCATCACAGTGTCTACTGAACACAGACATTGCCATGCAGCAAAATTCAGTCCTCATCTCACGCTGTATGTCAGACCTGACTTTCTAGAGCAGGTCTACACCATCACTCCTTATGAACCACACTTTGATACTTCCACAGCTTCATCAGTAACTGAGCCCTGTGAAGTCATTTTAAGTGCATTCTCTGAATCCACCCTGCCCTATGGTAACACACATTGTTCTGGAGCCAGCTCTTCCCAATAGGAGAAATTCCAAAGCGGATAATGAGTTGTATTTGAAATTGGGATTTTCCAAGACCAAGCATTCCCCCTTGGCATTGGAGTGTGTAATTTTTCCAGCAAGTCATTGAGGAGACTTCAAGGAGCTACAGAGCTGATGCCAGGGGACTTGACACTATGGATGAAAACCAGCACTGCGTTGGAGTTTAAACTCTCCTCAGTGCTCAGGACTAAAGAGCAGAGATGCTGCCCTAAAGCAAGGCTTTCCTGTGATATTGTTTTTAATACTGGACTGTTCAGAGGGGGGATACTGCACGTTGAAGCGTGTAATTTACAGTATTTTCTTACTAAAATGATACTTGTTTTGACATTGACTCATTTAAGTTGACATAGTTGAAATCCTTATCTAATACATCTCTGCCTGAAAATTAATCATGTTTATAATATTCTGAGAATTAATAACACCCATTGCTCAAGTCATTAACTTAAAAAAGGAGCTTCCAAAATCTGTTCTCTGCAGTAGGGGACCACAAATAAATGAATGCTTGATAAAATAATCCAAGCAGCAGTTTAACAAGCGTAAACTCGGCTGTGGCTGCAATAACACAGAACTATTGTTTAAGGGTTGGCATCAGGTTGATGAGGTGCTTATTTCAGCTACAAAGCATGCATACACATGCATAATGAACTGCAGGATGAATTATTAATGTGTTGCTTATTTAGCCTCATCTGTCTAGAAGATAATGTATCCTAACTATAATGAGTGATTGGGTTTGTACATAATTACAGTAGCAGCAATATTTAGGAAATTTGTTCTTTCAAAGAAGCATTTCTAAAAATAAACCATCACAGCAACTCGGGTGCTGCTCCGTTTCATCAAAATCAAACCTACCAGCACTGAGAAGATCTAATAAATTAAAAGGGACAGAATCATTATTAACATCATAATTTTACACAAAGTGTTTTACTTAATCATTCATTACAGATCATGTGCTGTAAAAGCATTTGTCTCTTGGTTTGTTTGTTTCTTCTCAAGATATTTTCCTGAGTGTTTTTGTAGTTAACTCTTCAGGAGGTAAAACCCTCAGAAAGAAAGGAGAAAAATCAAGGCTATGGTGACAATTCATGTTAATTCTGACAGAATTTTAATTAAAAAAAGTTGCCACTTGATTACTTTTCCTTTCTAAAACTTGTACTACTGGGACTAATCAGATCTCATTTACTTCTCTCCTACCAAAAGTGGTTGCTTGACAAGAACAATAGATCAAGAACTCATTAACCTCTCAATTACAGCACCATGACATTTTGGGAATGGGGCTAGCATTCCTCCTCCTCCTCCATGAAAAAAAAATAGGGAGTTGTGAATTTTCTGTCAACGTGTGTAAATTGGCATCTGATTTGCATCTATGTGTGTATATAGACATGAACATATACGTACACTTCTTATTATCTTACTTCTCACAGAATCCTGGAATGGTTTGGATTGGAAGGGACCTTAAAGCTCATCCAGTTCAAATCAAGATTTGGGTTTAACTCAAGTGAGAGCTGAGAGGGATTTTGGGGACCAAATCCTTCTGCAGATGTTGTCCTGACTGTTCTACCCTGTTTTGTGCATATCTCACACAGCTGGGGCACAACTCCAGGTTCCAGTTTCTGATCTCAAATCAGCACTCGTGTGCTGAAGGCTCAGCTTTCATCTCAGCTGCTTTTAACCTACTCCTGTGGTCAGGGCAGTGCTTTCACCTCCTCCCTTTTTCTTGCAGCATATAAATTACCATATTTTTTACAACTTGAAAACTATCTGAAATACGTAGAACTTAGTTACTACCACAGATCAATATTACTGAATATAAAGGAGGAATAATCAAGTGCCCATAAGCATCCAGAACCTCTCCTTTAACCTCTGACATGTTGGTATCCTGTATTAACCTTGTAAAAATCTAAAATTAGCAGCTTAAAGTCTGAAAGGAGCAGATTCAGCTCCTCTAGAGCAGTGATCTAGGACAGATTTTACATTTTTAGTAGTTTACATTCATAATCTTGTTTGTAACGAAATTGCTGCTCACAGTTTCTGTCTCCTCGTGCTCAATACGTTGGCTTTCCATTTTTTTTGAACCAAGAGATACTTCAAAGCGGCTGGAGGTACAATCCAGGTTTCCATCTGTCACGTACAACATGAGCTGAGTCAAGGCCAGCTGGTCACTATAGCAAAGGTCAAGGTCTGTTGCCCACACCTAATCCAAGCACAGACAGGTGCATTAAAATAAAAGAAGGAGCAGTCGTGTGAAAGAACAGCAGTTGTGTGAAAGAACATCTTGTGCCCCTGGCTGCATTGCTGGGGATATGAGGAGATGAAAAGTCCATGGTTAGGGTAAGCACTACTCAGCGTTAGTCTCATCCTAAACCCAAAACCACAGCACTGTATCAGCTACTAGGCAGAAAATGAACTATGCCAGCCAAAACCAGGCTAGCTACCCAGGTTTTAGCAATGATGAGTAAAAGCAGATAGATGAGCTCAGCATCTATGAACTCTGCATCATGTAAAATTGCAATTATCTAAATACTACACACCACACCTGTGTTTTTCATCTGAAGAGTAATAGTGCTCAGTAAAGTCAATTTGGAGTTACAGATAGGTGTTTTGTAGAAAAAGGGAGTCTACAAGAAATCTGGAGAGGGACTTTTTACAAGGGCATGTAGTGACAGGAGAAAGGAGAATGGCTTTAACCTGAAAGAGGATCCATGAGTCCAGTCCATACTGAGGGCGCAGCAGAAGGAAGTACCATGGATTGCTTCTGTGAGGCTCCCAATAACCTGATCTTGAATGAACCCAATGAGTTTTCCCCACTTAAAAAATACTTGTGCCTACTACTCCAATGAGAAGTGTTAACACACACAACTGTCTGCCCTACAGTGGACCCCTTTAAAACAAATCTAGCAGTGAATGACTTGAATAAGCCTCTGAATGGTAAATGGCATCATTATAAGGATATTAAGAGGTCAAGCAGTCAAGGCCTCTTGGTAAACTGGAGTTAATTTCAGAATTATATGCACATAGTAATGCCCTTTTTATAATGGTGAATAAATCACATCAGTAACAGTTGTTAATATCTAACTGCCAAGTATCTGTTGCTGTATTAAATATCCTATTTGTCAACTTAAATATTTCCTGCTGCATGGTATAAAATGCAAATCAGATGGTAATGGTTGCCTTTACTTAGTAATAGGGGAACATTCCCCAATTATAATGCTTAATTTTCTTCAATAATTTATTCTTTATCATCACTTCTGCAAGGCAGGAAGGAACTTTCCTGTAAATTTATACTTCTCCAGTCTGTGCTGTCCTTTTCAATGAGCTGAATAATTATAAACTGTACATACTCTAGAAGCTTTACATTAATTTCCATAAATATTATGGACAAATCAGTTGCAGCCAAGATGTCTTGAACCTTGTTTGAGTTGGAGTTTAGATTCTCACTTACAGTTATGCCCTGGAAGAGGTGGCAGAGCCACGTGAAGGATCAAGGGACTGTTGAAAGTCTTGGATACCCAAGAACTGTTTATTAGCTCCAAGTGAACTGGTGGCTCTTAATCCAGACCTTGATATTACACCTGCATTGCTCTAACTTCAAAGTCTACATCAGCATTAACTGGAGGCTTTGTTGATGCATGAATAGAGGAGGCCAAGTGTGACTGAAGTTGGAATATAAAATGGCTGAGGTGGAAAAAAACACATTAGTTAAGCAAGGATGTCCCTGTGACTGCGTAACTACATGAGCCATGTTCTGGCAGCACTGAGAATGGGTTGAGCATTTAACAGCAGATAAAGCATTCAGAAATGCAGCCTGGCAAACGGAAACAGCCATCAGCCTAAGACAAGCTGTACCAAGCATGGGATAGCACGTGTGTTCTACAAGAGTTACTCCACAAACCCCAAGTTGTCAGTACCTAAAGTACATGCAAGTGATATTGTTTTCATTTCAGATGTAGAAGAGACCCATTAATTACTTGTGTGACAAGTTTCACAGAATCTAAACAAAACCCCAACATGCCAACCTGGCTCTAACACCATACCACCACCTTCCCAGCCACTGCTCTCAGAAGATACAGAATCATTCCAGGGGATGGCTCTAGCCTCATCTCTGCCCAAGGAAGGGGCTATAACACAGGGAAGAGGAGAAAAAGCTTTTAACAGAGCAACTTTCATGCCAGAGATCATGAGGCCAAACAAATGCCAGTTTAAGGAGTTTCTGTTCACTTTCAGAGTGCTCCAACTTGTTTCAGACATGGCTTCATCATCTCAGACCAACGACCGCCACACCATTGGCTTCAGAATCAAGGGCTCAGATGTACAAGGTGGACTGATGCCCTGCCATGTAATGAAGGCATGTGTTCATCCCCTCCCTGGCCCGTAACTCTTTAATGTACAGAAGGAGAGCTCTAAACACCTACTGCAGCTTCAGTCACAGTTATGTTCTACATAAAGTCATCATATTATTTGTTTTTTCTAAAGAGAAGGTGCAGATCTCCACGAGCACAGGGGGAAGAAGGCAAACATGGCTGGAAACCACCTGTCCACCTCCTTTCATTCTGGGCCTGAGGCTGAACCACCGTTACTGCAAGTGAAAGCAGCCAAATGGTCATTCCTGTGTGCCAGCTGGGATCACCCCCAAGGATTCTTTTCCTGGCTCAGGATTGTTGGAGAACGCTGTAGTGTGACTGTGTCCCTTTCTGCCCTGGCTGCGTCCCAGAACATCCCTGTTGTGGAGAAAAAGGAAGAAGGATCAGATGGCATAAGATTCCAGCTTTATCCTAGCAGGGGATTCCCTTTTGACATGGAAATCCAGAAATGCCCTTTAAATCCCATTTTCCCAGAAATGGGAAACACACAGGGCCTAGCAAATTACTCTTAACTTCATTTTCAGATAATATTTTTTCCATTTTATGAGTTCAAATGCAGGCTGGATCATTAGTAACTACTTGACTGAATTCTTCAGTGGAACAATGTCTAAGTCCCATTCCAGTTCCTGAAGACAGTGAGTGCTCTTCCCACTAGGCAACATTTGTGATAGTTCTGAGCAAGGATGGAAGTTCAGCACAGCTGAGTCTGGCTGGCGGAGCTGTGAGGAGACAACAGCTATGGACCTGCTTGTAGTGCTCTTACTCTGGAAATAGGCAGTGGGCACCTTTCCCCAGTAATATATCAATATGTATTCCCAAATGGAGAGGGGTTGCTTCTTACATCATCCATTAGATTGCAATGGGTTTTCCTTTGAAGTAATATAAATTGGGTGTCAAAAGCTTCTAGAATGTCTTGAAAATTTGATCTGTGGTGTTGTGTGGGTTTGGGTTTCATTTCGTTTAATATTGCAAATCTGTTTCCATAGTCTATACAGCAATGTCTGTGGAGGTCAGGCAGTTAATAACAGAGAATTATCATCTCCTCCAGTAAATCAGGAGCTGTTAGAAGGAGGCCTATGCAAAGGGCAAGTTTAAGTAAAGATAAAGAGTGATACAATCATAGAGATTAACAAATATCTATTCCTTGAGTCCATCCTCATTTTCTGAGGATATACAATAAGGGCATGTATGCAGTCCTAGGTATTTATGACCATAGATGTCACATCTTGATAGGATTGACTGGAAAATGAGCATAACCGAAGAGCTTTCACATGACATTTGGAGACTTTTCAGGACAGTTGTGTTCAGAAACTGAACAGAGCTCACTTGTGAAGTGTAGAACTGATATCTGATTTTCAAACAGCAAGTGGAAGTTCAAAGATAATCAGATCTAGGGGTTTACGATGACATATGGTTTAAAAAAAAAATAAAAATTAGAGGCAGTAGTTAAAATTTCAGGTAGTTTTTAGAGTGGTTTTAGGATGAACTAAGGAAAGCACAGATGAGGCCTTTCCAGCATCCCACCACTGGAAAAAAAGATAGTTAGAAATATACATCCTGCAGGACTTGCTGCCTGTTTGTCCAAGGAAACATGATGAAGTCTGGAATCGCTCCTTTCTGCATAGGCTGCCAGGAGGTGCTCTCCTTCAGTGTGCACAGCTTAAGAGCCCTCATGGTACAGACATCTCTGTAGTGTCACAACTGTAGTGTAAATCTTTACCACTGCCATAAAAATGCTTCAGATTTAAAACATAAGCTTAAGAATTAGTAAATTCTTAAAGTTACTAAATTATAGCTTTTAATTCTCCAGTTTAACTGTTTTATTATGTCTGTGTTCTTGTAAAAAGTACACCTGCTATTTTTAAAGAAGAGGTTGAATGACACTAAAAATGTCAATTAGTAGAATACTAATGCAACTCGGGCATTGGAAAGCGAGTTTCCTTTAGGAGTTTAAATCAGAACTGATCATTTCGGCAGGGATCGCAGACAGGATCTTATCCGGCTGCCATCTCGTGGCAGCTGCTGGGATGGGCTGGTGCTGGCCTCAAAACTGAACTTTCAGGGCCCTACAACTGACCCTAACCTCTGAGAACACCCCACCTAAATCTTCCCAGTTCTGTATGTTCCGCCTCATCGTTTCCTCCACATCCTGAACAACTGAATCTGGTGCCTCTCAGTACTGCAGACGCTGTGTTAAGCTCTCAGACTGATGAAAAAGGTGACTTATGACCCCGCTTCTCCAAATTATCTCTCCACAGATCTATGGATGTAAGTTTATGCGTTCAAGGAATGGACTCAATTAAATGGACTTATTTAGGTGCAGCTCCTTGACAAGTTGGGATCTAAGCAGCACACAGTCAATACTGCGCAAGACTTCACTTCAGAGGGTCAAGGCCTTGCTCTTAAAGATCAGTCTTGGAAAACAGAGTGGGAATCAGAAGCAATTCAGTCCAAATTATGCACCTAATTCTCCTCCTCCACTCTTTCCCCCTAGACATTGAAAACAGCATGTCTGAATCTCCCTTTCCCTCAGGAACAAATCACAGATGCTTAGAACAGAGACAGAAACAGATTCCCGTGGCAAACAGAGCATGTGTCATGTCCCAGCTTTCCCTGCCCCTCAGCTCACTGTCAGGGTGCAAGTCACAAATCACATCACTGATGCACACTCCTGTGGTACCTTTGCCATGCTGAACCCCATGCCGCTCTCCGTGGGGAGCACAGTGCAGAGCGATGCTGTCAGCAGCAGCCTCTGCCTTACACCCTTGTCAGCTAACCCAGCAGTGCGACATCCATCTTAGCCTCGTAGCAGCAGTGGCAAGCTGGCCAGCTAAGACTCCACACAGACAGATTGACAGGCTCCTTTGTGAAGATGAGGAAAAGGAAGCCGGGAGACACTTGGGTACCAAGTAGAAGCAGAAGCCCAGTGGAAATATGACACAGTGTATCTCACATCTGAAAGGTTATAGCATCATCCACAGCTCCTCCAGGCCTGAGAACAGCATTGCTCTTACCACCTTTTGGTCAGTGTAGAACTGCACTGTAAGGATATTGTGGTGTCTGTGACAGGCACAAAGCTCTGCAGTGACCCAGGTGGAGATTACTTTCTCATTTCTGCATTCACCCACTTGTGTGTTTGACAGACATACATTGTTCCTCATCCACCACACAGTCTCTTTGCTGCTAGTGCTCCAAAGGAACACAGCAAGATAACAAAAGTACTTCCAGGAACTGTATCTGAGCCTTTCAGCTACTGTATTAAAGTGGGCACTTCTGAAATCAGGGAGCAAATGTTCTGAGAGAGTCTAATAGGGTTTCTTGTTTGCCAAAAAAATAGTGCTTTCAGGAACACAATGTTTTGTGTAATCTCCCTCTCACAAGACAGATGGCATCATTAATTGCCTCTACATCTAGTTAAATTTAAAAACCTGTGCTTAAATAATGTTAAAGTTGTGGTACATGCTGACAAACTTAGGAGATATTAAGGTAGAACCAATTTGAAACAAGGGAAGAAAACCAAGGCAGAACAGACAGGATTAATAAGAGGCCACAAAAACCAATGACCGATTTAATGGGTCCTTGTTCATGCCAGGAAATGTCACCACCTTTATAATGCAGGAGATATTTCTGTGTTTGGGTGAACTCCTGGCTTGAGTGAAGCCATTGGCAAAACTCCCATTGGCTTCCACGGGTGAAAATGTCATCCCTTCATCTTTGTAAAGCAACTTTACATCGAGTTGTCCAGTATGGCTTATCCACAGTCCTAATCACAATGCCTGTGTAAATACATTTTGGGAGTCAAATCTAACATGATCTGCATTTCAAAGCTAACATTATTCATATCCTCTGGTTCACCACAGTCACCCTTCAGTGGTATCAGTTACCAAACCCCAGATTTTAAGCCTCCTCTGAGCTTAAAATGGAATATAATTATCACAACACTGCCAAAGAGCCAGCTTTTGCCAATAGATACCATATGCTAACTCTCTGGTTTTAAACACAAGCCCTGTGTTTAAAGCCTTTTTTCACGCCACACAAGCTGTGATTTCCAGACAACAAAATAAAATAGGACACCCAAATGGATTCAGGTGTCTTCTGAAAGTGCACCTATCTTACATAGCCCACCCCAGGAAATAGATACGTTCCCTTTACAATTAAACACTTCTTTAACAGTGCAGGTCCTAATTGAAGAGTGTAGAAGAAAACAAAAGCAAAACCAAGGAGATGCCTTGAAAATACAAGAAGTAATTGAGACTTGATGTGGAGATCTTGAATTAGCATCAGGATCCACAAACTGATTTTGGATTTGTGTAGTTGTACAGGAAGCACAACAGTACTATTCATCACTGACAATATGGATTTTATGTTCTTTAAAAATTCTGTAGTCTTCAAGCACAAGGCCACTACCAGAACACTGGAAGCTCAGTCTCTTCACCCAGATTTTACTTCATTTTGTGGCATTTTAGTCAGGCATTATCCCTTAGGTTTGTCCAGCTGTCATAATATTTAATCCTATTGGCCAACATCAACCGAATTTGGAAGAAAGTATGATTATGATATATATCAAACTCCCATGAGATTTCTAAAGTAAGTGGACAGAGGAAAGAGACCTTGCTAGTGACTTAACAACAGGAAAGGCTGCAGGAGGAGCTCAGCTGGAACACACATGGGAACTGGATTCAAGGCACAGCTCTGTGGGAAGCCTGGCTTCGCTGGTTTTAAGCTCCTGGAAGTGTTATCTTTAAACTGGATACAATTTTAGCAATGTCCTTCATTTGGTTATCACAGTGACTGATAAGGGGACTGCTTTCCGTTACCTCGCTCTACTTACATTAGCTGTTATGATGTAAACCAAATTGTTCATCACCACCATCCAATTTGCTATAAGGAATTGTCAGTATCCCCTCTTCCTTAGATTCATCCTCAAACCTCTGATCCATGTTCTAATAGACATTGGTTTACTCCAAAGAGAACAATTATTCCTGTGATTATTTTTACAGAACAAAATACAGGGGAATCAGAACACTGAAACTAAAATCCTCTAAACATCTTAGCCATAAGACCATCATCTGTAATTACCAGCTTAATGCAGGAGGCACTTATTTTAGGGGGAAAAAAAAAAAAAAAAGGTCATTAGAAGGAATTAAAACATTATTTTCTTACCACTCAGCTTTGAAAGGCTTTGCTGGTTTGTTACTCTTCAGGCTGATGAAAAAGGCTCCTCAGATCCACCTGGCAGATCAAGTCTAAATTTTATGCTATTGTTAGAATAACCATGTGGTCTACCTCCATCCACATGCCTCATGGCTTAGAAATAAAGTGTGTTCAAAAGGGCAAAGCTTTCTCCTGATCTCTGCTGGAACCAAGGAGGAAAGCAGCTGTTTCTGGATCCCAGGGGACAGCATGAAGTGACATAATCTGCCCCACTCACCTGCTGCTCCATCGTTTGTGGGTGGATGAAACTCACAAAATCCACTGAGAAGTAACCCAGCACTCCTTTAGATTTACAGGTCTCTCCAATTTTAAAGCAGAGAGAATTAAGAACTGCTGGATCAACAGAACGTTGGGGAATGGTGGTGCCAGATGAGCGTAGAGGACCCTCAGCATGGAGCTGGTCTCCAGATGACACTATTTTTATCTTGCCTGTAGGCTCTATCAGCATATCCACCGTGAGGTTGGTGACATGCTCCGAGAGTGGAAAGGCTTCTATCACACCACCTAGTAAGAAATGAATTAGCTGTTAAGCTTGTAATCAAATTCACATGTGATGCTCTTCAGAGTGCACAGAGTGAAACCAGCCAGCTCCTGTTGTGCTCAAGCATTGCAGGGAGGACTGCCATGGAGATACAGCAAGTAAATAATGTAATGTGAGCAGCAGAGCTAGAACCCATGAATCTCTTCCAGGAGAAAGAAGATCTCTCATCTACTATAGCACTGTACAGTTCAAACAGTGGCTTTTCAGCTGCAGATGCTTTCAAGCAGTTCCAAACTTGATATGTCACTGAAGAAATATGATCTTGGGTCGTATGAATGGATCCTGGGCTGTCTTACATCCCAGCTAAACCCCAGGCCTGGAACAGCAGTAAAATGCAATATTGGAACCTCGGGGGAGTGGTATCTCCTGCTGTGAACTAATCTTGGAGATTCCATCAGTACAATCACAGACTGGTTTGGGCTGGAAAGGACCTTAAAAATCATCCAGTTCCAACCCGCTGCCACAGGCAGGGACAGCTTCCACTACAGCAGATTGCCCCAAGCCCCTGTGTCCGACCTGGCCTTGAACACTGCCAGGGGTGGGGCAGCCACAGCTTCTCTTGGCAACCTGTGCCAGGGTCTCACCACCCTCACAGAGAAGAACTTCTGACTAAGAGCTCATTTAAATTTACCCTCTTTCAATTTTGGCATAAACAATAAATATATATATATGTAAAAAAATGGCACACAAATACAGGAACTGGATGGATGATCTTTAAGGTCCCTTCCAAACCAAATCATTCTGTGATTCTATGTCTGTGCAAAGCCCTCTCACAGATACACTAATTTGCAGAGGTTATACAAGGGTTTGATCTGTGCTGCCTCTTACCTACACACATGGGCTTGCCTTGAGCTTTAGACCAGTTATGTACTGGGCAGCTTTGAGCCAAAGGTGCCACAAGTGAGTTTAATGCAAGAAGCCTGCTTGGGACTTGACACCATGAGAACATTTGATGGCATGCAGTGTATGTACATAGCATCTAGAGTTTACATACAGCTCCCTTCCTGGGCCTATGGGAGGAAAAAGGCATTTTCACAGAGGTGTGCTCACCAACACCTAGCCTAGATGAAACATTCTCCCATTTACCTGCTGCAAACTCACTGACATTCCCTAAAACCCTTTGCCAGACGTGACAGCCTTTGTACAGTAACCCAGGGTTAAGGAGCTGGTGCTTACTGATTCAGAATCATGCAAGAAAGGTGATCCCAGATTAATATATGTTAAAAGCTTGGACAGGACACATGAATGATAGAATAGTTGCCTATAATTCATTAGTAAATGAACATTTGAAGCATAATGGAGAAATAAAGGGAGATAAATATTTAAATGGGCCCAAGATTAACAAGAACATGGCCTACAATATGGTATAATTACTCCTTATAACACTTAACAGCGACTTTGCAGTCTTATTTACCTTGAGTAAGAAATGTTTGGAGGAATTTTTCCCATGTAGGGAATCGTTTCTCATTGACTGGCTGTACGTGCTGTGCTAAAAGGCCCGGCAGCTCCTGGGAGATCTTCACCAAAGCTAGCTCCTGCAGAAACAAATTAAATAGAACCACAAGCAATTTTACTACAGAAATGAAAACTGCTTGTGGGGTGATTAAAAACCAGGCCTCCAACAGGCAACCACAAAAAATGTGGTTACTGTTTACCCACAGTCAGGAAGCCTTTTTTAATTTTCCTACTTACTCCTCTTCCCTGCTATTGAAATCTGTCCTTCTCTGAAAGACACCCCCCGTCCCCCTTCAGTGTAGCATCTATTTCATTATAATTTATATCAATAATTTGATCTGGCAACTGAAATGCTGAAGCACTTGGTAACTGCTGAGGGATCAATACCTGCAGTCAATAACTTCTACATTGTTTAGATTTGGAAATGGAGCAGATTGAAATAGTCACAAATGCCCAAAGTAGTTTTAGTGGTTCTATGTTTAAGCTGTTCTATCTACTCAAATACCCTTTAGTTAAAAAAAGGGAGGAATGATCAACCAAAAGCATTTCTAAAGCAGTAGATACCCTTTTACACTCTCCAATCTGTGTCATAAATTCACAAGTGTATTTCTGCTTCTGTCTTTGGTAGAATTTGATTAGTGTTAGTCATACTATAGGAGTTAAACTAGTTTTCTCCTAGTTTCAAATTCTTTCCTCTATTATCGCACACACACGCACACACACAAAACAACCCCATTAAAATCAGACACTAACTGCATTGCTTTTACTGTTCAGAAACGTCCCAGAAGTACATGAGCATATAAAGTGCAAGGACCCTGACTCTATTGCTTCAGGCTCCTTTCCTTGCTGCTTCATAAGCATTCGCCTGCTTCCCCTGGGTCTCTTTGCTTCTGTTTTACATCCTCTCTCCTCAGCATCCTGTGCTGTAGAAGATGACCAACCATCCTCCGATCCTGGCAATGTCCTAAGCCACAATCAGATTATCTTGAGCTCTGGAGGGACATGATAAAACCATATGGCTGACATCTAAGAATAGGAAAACCATAAAAATCTATTTTTTCCAGGCCAGGGAGTATGAAGAGATGGGCTTTGTCATGAAGCAGATGATGTGATGTCACCAAAAACACAAATTCAAAATCAGCTTACTGTGATTTATCTACCACAATGAGGAGGAGGAGGATGGGCCAATGATTAGGGTATCAAGGATACCTAGATATATCTCATTCCTGAACTCAACCTGCCTGGGATTTCAGGGAGGTGACTTTCTGTCTGTGCCTCAGCTGACCACCCATGAAAGGAGTACAGTTTCTGTCCTTACCTCACATGGAATTAAATACTTGTTGAATACTTATTAAATACTTAATTAAATACTTATGCCTTAAAAATACTTAGGTGCTTGGGCAATCATACTAATGGGTTATGTGGACTCCTGTCATATACTAAAGGAGTAAAGTATGGGGTTAACTTTAAACATACTATATCTACAACATAAAATATAACATCAGACAACATGTTAAAAAATGGTTTTAGTCAGTATATTCAATACATGAAGCAACACAGCCATAACCTCATGGCAAAAAGAAAGGATCACATAAAAAGTGAGATCCAAGTTCAGAATTGGCCAGATTCAAGTCTTACACTGCTTGTTTCCAGCGATCTGTGAGGAGGAATTCAGTGTTGCTTCATGGAATCACAGACTGGTTTGGGCTGGAAGGAACCTTAAAAATCATCTAATTCCAACCCCTCTGTAGGGCAGCGTGGATGCACAGTGCCTGGCTCAGGAGCATCTCACGGTTCAGAGCACTCTTGGTACTCGCTACCTGTGAAGGATGTTGGCATCAAACCTGCTCGCCTTACAGAAGGAAGAGAGAGGATTGAAAGGAATAACTAATTCAAGGAAATCTGAAAAATGTTCTTGTGAGATCAAAGCCAACATAACAGTGCTTTTTACAAGTAATGCCTCGAGAAGCAAGGTGTTCACAGGCAACCGCTCCTTAAGGATCAGCACCTGGAATTCTAGTTCATGGGGGTTGTTTTTGCAACTGCAAGCTCTAAAAAAGGCAATAATCCTGATTATAGGGAGGTTTAGTAGGCAAATTTAAGCCTGGATCCAACATTCACTCAGGAAGTCGAACCTTTTAAAAGGATCAGTGCTTGGTAGGCTAATTTCATTTAAATTGGACAGTACCTCCAGCAGAGCTTACCAATGGTTTATCTCTTGATGTGGCCCAAACCAATTCAGAATCAGAGGATCAATGGAAACAGGGAGCATGTGTTCAAATCCTGCAGCTCGTATTTCTTAGTACCAGTAAAAAAGGAGCAGCCCAAATACTGTTTATGTCATGTAAAAACCTTTAAATCTATAAAAATCTGGTTTGTATCTTTTTATAATAATGAATAAGCAAGAAAGAAAATTACCTTTTCCTTCCTAAATGTAATTTCTCACCCTTCTGCAGCTGAATTTTGAAAGGCTTACTTAGAAATGGCAGTTGCAATAAAAAATGAGGAGAAAATGTGGCATATGTTGAAGGCGCTGGGTGGAAATCTACTCCAGATAGATCAGTCAGCAAAGAAAAGCCTGTTGAGAAGATAAGTAAATAAACAGAAAGAAGAAAGAGACTTAGAAATAGGAAGAAAGACCTGGGGACAGAAAGAGGCTGCAGAGCAGAATGCATGAGAAAGACCTAGGGCTTTTTAGCTGAAAATCAGATTGAAAGGAAATTATTTAGACCTTGCAAGCAAATAGAGTGAAGAAAGGAACTCCAAATAAGTAAAGCTGACTGGGCCAGAGAAGAATAAAGCCAGCAGACAGATCCTCAGCAATACAAAGTGCCACGTCCCTGTGGAAGTCAATGAAGCTATGGCAATTTATGCCACTTCAACGGCACGATGACAATTCATATCATTTATACAGTATATCCTTTCTACTGCGATCAGTGGAGCTGTGATAACTTATTCCAGCTGCCTTGAATTGGTCCAGTCCAGCTTATTTTCTGTTCTCAGCCACACCAGCAAACAGGGTGATGCTGGAAGAGGCAGTGACCGCTGACTCTCCAAATAACCTCAGTATTTCCCAGTTTGCAAATTAAAATGATGTGATATTGTTTCTAATTCAGACAGGTACATGCTGCCCAGACCCACAATCTACTACATTGAGCAAAAACAATGCGAGTGGTTTGTAACACTGGAAATGGTTTTTGGAAGTGATGCACTGGATCCCCATCTACTTAAAGTTTGCCACCTGATTTAAAGCCCAGGCATTTAATTGTTAACTGCAAATTTTAAAATTAAAAAGCGCCAATTTTGCCTTCCACGAGCTGGAAAAGTACATCCTGATAGAAGGCAGCATTGTGTAAACCAGCCATCATTACCAAGTAACACAAATGTTTTTTGTATGTAAAACTGCTTTGTAAAATATTTGCTCCATCTGCTGAAAGTAGCAAAGACAATTTTCCCTGATAGCTAATGGCCCATTGCAGCTGTGTGGCGAGCGATGCGCCGGGCCTGCGACTTGGATTAAGTACAATGGTGAAAACAGAGCACAGAATTCGCCACTAACGTCGTATTATCTACTCACTGCTTCCTGAGAGCCCTTCCCTCATTATCATGGCCTTCGCTTTGGATCAGCACCCAGGCCGAGGCTTGCTTTGACTCGAGAGGCTTTTTGTCAAACCCAGGCACATATGCTATGCTTCAGTACAGAAGCACAAAACAGCCACTTTCCGTGACTATAAGAACAAGAAGGTTAGTTCTCTTTCAACTTTCCAGCACTTAAACTGCTGTTCCTTTTTTCACACCACATGGGGCCATGGGTTTATCTTCTGGCTCATGCTGTCACTCTGCACGTAGAGGATTTCAATATATAAAGATCAAGAGCTTCTTTTAATTCTAAATTCAACTACATCCACACACACAAAAAGCAAAAAACCCACTGGTCTGCCCCCAAAACCCCTTCAAATTGCCTATTTCATTGTACATGTTGCTATTTACCATACCTCCATTGAAAAGCACATGTTTACATTGTGCCCTGAACTACTTCAACATCTGCTAACAGACCAATAAAAAATAAATAAACCAGGATCGTTTAGAAAAAGAGACCCTTTCTGTTTCCTCCAAACACTCCTAATGTGGCAGCAGCAATATGCTGCCAGAGCCCTGTTCATAGATGTCATCTTAGAAAACACTGTCTGCAGGGAAATCAAATACAGAATCACAACAGCTACCAAAAATTGGGCAGAAAGAGGATCTGAGAGCTCCATGAACTTGTCAAATAATTCTGCATGTTTATGCACAACATGTTAATATGGGATTAGGACAATTGTATTAAATAGTTTTCTTTATTAATAACAGAAGACTCCATGTGCATTGCTGTTTTTATCCATAACAGCATGTCTTTTGTAAGGTTGCAGCCTTCATTCCCCACGTCTACCTTCGGAGCAAAGAAAAAGTAACGTAATTATCATAACCTTCAAAAAATCTCTCTTTTAAAAAACCCTGTATCTTTATTTCAAATGCAGCATCTGTAAGTGCAGGGCATAGGGATGTTAATTCTCATAGAAAATGACATAAGTAATACGTGAATGCATCTTTTCTGTATTTTAATGAAATCTCTGCAAATGCACAAACAACCCAGATGCCCTCAGATTAATAGTATTTTCCTAATTAATTTATTTTCCTTTTTCAATCTCTGCATTTTGCTCACTCACCCTCCGTTCTGGTTTGACTCTCTAAAGAAAGGATTCTAATGAAGCCCAAAAATGTGGTTTCAAGAAGAGAAAGACATCACATAGATAATCCACAGCCACTTCCCAGGAATTGTATCTAACTTGCTGAGCTGCAGTGCTAAAGGCATTGTCAGACAATATCTGCTTTGTGTTTCATGAGCAGCACACAGTTAAACTTCCTTTATTCCTCGAGCTGCCTGGGTGTTACTTTTTGGATTTTAGCAAAATAAACATTTTTAAAATAATCCAAGCAGGCATTTTATTGGCTGCGATAACATTAACGGATTTCAGATTTCTTTAGTGCTCTTGCTTTATCCTCTCCTTCCACACTGTTATTGCTACAAACTGGCACTTAAATTCAATTGATTCAAAATATTCTGGATCCATATGGCCTAAAACCCTGGAGCTGAAGTTCTGATATTGCCTCACTGCTGTTTTCTAGCATTTGCCACTACTCCAGTCCCCAGATGGTGGAAGTAACATTTAAACCTCCTTTCCTCTGCCTTGTACAATAGACCTTGGCACCATTTCAACTGTTTACTCCGGTAATTAACAGCACTGATACCACAACAATTACAACTCCTACAATCTTAGCACAATAATGCTATGAATTAGTGAGAGCTAATGGCTGGAAGGTATAGTGGTTCCAGACTGCGAGATCTGTGCGGTTTTAGTCTCAACTAAAAGGTACAAACAGCACGCTCGCGGTACACAATGATTACCTTGTAATTAGTTTACACAAAGCTTCCTATTTAATGGCAAAACGCTGTAATTAACGCGTGACAGAAAATCAAAGGGTACTTTGTAAGCATATGAAAAATTAACACTGCAGGCCTATAGCTTTATGTACTGATTAGAAGCATATTAAATCAATAGGACATACAAACCAACAGCTTGCATATCTGATTATTGCAAGGCTCGGGAATGGATATCCTGGCTTCAATTGAACCAAGGGATACAATTATCATGCTTTATTTTACTTAAGATTTGAGAATCACCTGAGACATCATCGTGGCAGATACACAGATATATTAATGAGCTGAGTGAGAGCACTACGGACTGTCTGCAGCCACAGTGAATATTACAATTATTTAGGATATACTGCTGACAGAGCACTGTGCGTACCAGGAGACAAGCTGCAGCTGCATTGCTGTATAGGTAATCAATGTCTGTCTGAAATCTTTGGGTTCTCTCTCTTTTTCTATTAAACATCATCTCAGTTATGACGAATTTGCAAGCCTGTCAGAACGCTGGAAATGCACCTTGTGAGGAGGTGTCAGAGTCCCTGGCCCTCTTCAGGCTGAGGAAAGAACACACCTGCCAGGGCATGAGTGGAGTAACGCAGCAGCAAAGGCAACTGCCCAAGAACCCTTTCTAGACTTCAGGTGCTACACTAAGACCAACTCAAATTACTTGCTATTTATTCCAGTTGCAGTAATACCTGTAGCGCTGCCATAGGACAAAGCTGTTGGTGATACAAAAGGCGAAGGGAGTGGTGAACATTAGATTGGGTCATGGCAAGGAAAAAACAGTGTTAGGAAACTGAACTGTGCTCAGAGGGTTAGAAATGATACATGGCATTGCCAGCACGCTCTCTAAAATTGCTTCTTTGGCAGTGTTGTGGTTGGTTTTATTTTGACCTGCTTACAATCATATGCTTTTTACCCTAAATTCCTTCCTTCAGTAAAGAAGTAAGACATGGTACACAGGCTTCAGCTCACTTAATAGTACTTGCAGTTCATTCAACCAGTAAAGAATCCTTTCACCACTATTCCTAACTTCAAATAATCACAAAGTTTATCTATTACTTATTACAGGACTTTCTAAAGTTGACCAAAAGATTTTATTAATTTAAGGGAACATCCAGCCTTTTGCATCATTTTTATCTTGGCCTTTAAAACTCTTAATTTCCCAATAGCAACTGATGCAAAATCTTGCAACCAGTGTCTGAATATTGCTTTGTGCAGCTCAGACTAAAAGCTGGATTTTCCAGTTTTGTCACCTTTTGAGAAGATTTTGATTTCCTTTTATGCATTTTAGTGAATTTACCAAGATAGAGTCTATAAGGAAAAGAAACCGTGACAAAATACCGTGACACAACTGGAGGAAGCAGGATTCAAACACTCTAACATTTAAAACAGAAGGCTGCCCAAGCACATTAAATAGCTTCTTTTCTTCTACAGCAGATACTTAATGGAGGGTTTTGAAATGGTTGTGTAGCCAGGGCCAATTATAATGGCTTATTGAGAGAATATTTGTTGCTTGGTTTTCTATGTCTTATTCTATTCTTGTCTTTTCAGCTCTTCTTTATCCCCACCCTTCACCCTTTCTTGGTCTTTGGTCTGATCTTATTTTTAGGATTGCTGCTAGGTGAAAACTCACATCAGGCACCTGGTCCTGGTGGTTAATTAAGAGTCACAGCGTAATAAAAGATATATTAATTTAACTACTGATTTAGATACTATTTTGAGTTCTATAGTTATAGAGTGGCATCTCTGCATAGTCTAGTATTATTTTATCTAAAAAGGGAACTTAAAAGAAGAAAAAAAGCAACACTAAGGGGAAGGTGATGTTACCTTTCCTCTAAAAGGGAGGAGGACATCAAAAGTTCTGAGAATCTGAGGTCCCAAGATTCAGAGATCAGGAGGCATAACAGACTTTGATTTATCAATCAAAAGGCACCAAATCCACTTTGTAGACTGCTTTTCTGCCAATCTTCAGCTTGAATTCTGAGCAGGCATCTGAGAACCTTTCTTCAAGGTCATGACAGCATGGCTTTCACAGTGAAGAATGTCCCTACAAATGGCCTCACGGGTGCCCAATGTGCACGTGGAGGCAGCAGCTCTCTTCATATAAAGTATCATTAGAATGTGGGCCTTAGGATGACAGACGGCAGCAGTGCACAGTCAGATGAAGGCCTTACAGAGATGTTTGGCATGGTTCGTGAATTGAGCCCTTTACGCAGTTGCAGAATAATTCTTCAGATAACTCAGATACTGCATTAACAGGGTGAAATAGCTCAGTAATCCTGCCCTGCACTTCTGCTTGCCCAACATTCTGTCTGAAATGAGGAATCTAAAATCAGCCTCATTTTTAGATGGAATACATTTTTTACACAGTTCAAACTTACAAACTATATTATTTTTAATCTGTTGCCTACTCCCTACCAACGAGGCAAATCTGGGTATCGTGTCTTAAACTGCTATGCAAATGATGCTATTTGTAAGTATTAACATAATTTAGTGCTTACAGTCATGTTCTCATTTCTAATAATTCTAGCAGAATGGCGAGGTTTCCAGTGTACTCTTAGCCTGCAGGATAGTCTTTCATCAAGGAGCTGAATTTTTTAATAACCTGCCAGCATCCGTTTTGTATGTGGCAGCCGATGCCGATGACACAATGTCTTCATTATCAAAAGAAACAGGTCTACACACTGTAATAGGACATTAAAGCATGCCTGTGCCCATAAACTAATGCTTTGATGTTTAAATGTGTATCATTACAATGGGATTCCTTAACAAAGGATGATTTTAATCCTCTGCTCTCAATGGTAGTACTCAGTGGAGGCTGCAATTCATTAGATAGAAAAGGTCTCCTATACAGATTGGAACACGCGTATTCCAACAAGAGGTTCAAAATGGCAGCGAGGTCCATGCTTTGCCAAAACCAGCTTTAATACTGGGCTGGATTTATGGAAGCATTACTGCTGACTCTAAGAAATTAGATCAAATACATTATTCCATGTATATTTTCCAACTTCCAACCCATGTTTATGTTTAAGGGCTTTAATGGGCTGATTCCTCGTTGCATCAAAGCTGAATATAAAAGTGTTATAAAAGGGGAACCAAAGCAAGCCAGTTAGCACTGCATCCTTTCCGGAGTCACTCAGCCACAAAGAATCCAAAAGGCACAGGAATGCTAATAGGGAATTTATACCAGCAAAGAACTAGACTTGGGGAATGATTCTTGTGCCCCACTGACTTAGGTGCTGGGTGTAGTACATGGGTGTACAGTTAGTTTTATGTCCCTGAGAGCTCAGTGGCCAGATGCTGACCCTCCATTGGCTCTCCAGCACTCTGCTCTATACTGCTTGACTTGCCCAGAGTGAGGGATCTTTAGCAGATCAGGGAAATCAGCCCTTCAGCTTTACATCATCAGCTCTATTTTATAACATGGAATTATTTTGTAGTTATCAAATGCAACAGAACCATAACCAGCACAATTTGAAATTTTAATACACAATATAATTCAATCAAACAAAAATTTCAAACTGGTATGGATTGAATTAAAAAAAAATCAAAAGAGCTATAATGAGTAGTTTATGTAAATTAAACAATTCTTTCCGGATACATTCCTTCTGGCTTTAAAGCCATTACATTAGGATTGAATTTGGCACAATATACAGAAATATCAAATGCTTATTGAAATTAACACATTTAAATACCAATGAATATTTAAACTACAAATAGTTTTCTGAATGGCAGAACTAATCAAGTCTGGTTTCTTATGGATTTTTCTGTGGTTGAAATGTTATCATCTTACAGCCTCTCTCAATCATGTGGATTCTTGAGAATCTACTAGTGCTATGCTGTTCCCTCTAAGTATTCATAGGGTCTTCCTCCTTACCTAAACACCCACTGTAATGAAACATGCAGGACAATCTCCAAGACCTCAAGCTTTCTTATACAGCTGAAAATAACTTTATTAGTTATTAGTGAGGGAAAAATAGAGAAAAAATAATCCTTAGAAAACCAGATTATAATGACTTTGGATGTGGTTTCAAATTGATTAGTGTTGTTCAGCTGTATTAATGCAACACTTTGTTCCAATAATTCCAAGTTTCTATGTAGATACAAGGCTCTGCCACCTATATACTTTCATTTACACATGTCCTCACTTTGGATAAAAAACACTGTAAAATTTGCACATTACTGCATATGAACGAAGTGTTACTTACTCCACATCGGACGCCAGGCTTTCATTTTTATCTCGGTACATTTAACTGTTTTATTTGAACCACTGTTACCTATTGCTTTGCACAAGCTAGTCTGGGCTCTGTAATATCAGCTCTTAGCTAAGTCTTAAAATGAAAGCTCAGAGAAAGGAAATAGTGTGAGGAATAACCACAGTGGCCTATTAAGAAGCCACAACATCAAACAGGGCACCCCACTCCTGTGTTACTTACGTGTGCCCACTTCTCACTCCACGTCTCAGGGCTGTGTCGCTGACGTTCCTTTTGCACCCAGGGGTAGCATTTCAGATGTGAAATAATGTCACAATAGGCAGTACCATTTCCTCCACACTCATCATTCACTTTAAACAGCCAGCGCTGCACTTCCATATTGTCTATGATGAGCTGGCTGAGAACACTGATCATCTGTGGAGCAATCACACAGAGATATTTTGGGCTATGGTTCTTCAATTTAGACTTCCAGTTTTCAAATAATTGGACTTCAAATTTATTATCTAAACACAGTTGCTTTATCCCAGAGATGCTCATGTTGTTACATTATCTTGGATACACAGCACAATGAGCCTTGAACATCTTTTGATGAAGGTTCTATGGCCTTCATCCTGTACTTGAGTCCATCAAACAGCACTGAGCACCTTTGCTGGTCAGAGCAGCTGTGCTCCAAGAGCGAAATTTGCCTGTCCAAGCTATTTTGTGTGATGAGGATCTTAGGCTTTGGATAATCAGTACTGCTCAATAAATGTTTGTGACAGGGAACAACATGGGGTGGACTACACTATCTGCAGTATCTGAGAAACAATTGTGCCAGATTCCAACACCAGCCAAACAGCTGGGAAATTTTCTTACTGGAGAGTACATTCTCTGGTTATAAATGTAGGAAGGAGTTACCAAGCAGCCTTCATAAAAATGCTAATTATTTATTTGTGTATGTACACAGATTGAAATGGCTTTTAAAATGCCTTCTGCCCAGCTGGTGTAGGATGCAATTAGCTTCTTGGAAACTGCAAATGCCTTTGAACCTGGTAAAAGTGTTATCAGATCTTGTCACGTTGGCTACAGCCTTCCACATTTTTACATAGTAATTTGGGGGACTTTTGTTTCTTACTTTTTAATGTTGACCTAAAATACATTTCCATGTGTGTCCTGATGCTATTATTTGTGGCTTTTGAGAATCACTTAAATGTGTTTTTCTTGATGACTCCCCTACAGTAATGGAGAGGATCAATAACACTGTAAGGACTGTACCAATCATAAAGAATTATGTGCTATCTTTAAGTGAAAATGGAATTGTGCTTTAGCGTAGCATCACCTTGCTTTGATTATTTAACCCAAAATGTTAATATTTCATACAAGCAAGCAGAAGTACAACTTCCATAACACTGTAGTAGGAATCACAAGTATTTGATTCACATAAATTATTTAACAATAAATCGGTTGGGTTTTAGATCATTGATCATGTATTTATTTCATCTACTACAGAAGTTTCAGTGTTTGTGTAGCTGAGATTGTTTTCAGCATTAAAGGTGATTAATAAATAGCAAAGCAACATGAAACGCCTCTCAAAGAAGTAGGAATACCTGCAAATCGTGGCTTTCCTTTTGCTGTCTGAGACACAGCACCACCATAAAAATATATTTTAAAAGAATCAGTACAGACCGTATTTAGACATATCACTGCAAATTGCAAGAGCAGCTTCGAGAATGAATGCACTGAATGCAAAATAAGCAGATGCAAACTGAACCCAATACAAAAAACTCCTGTGCCTTGTAGTTTAGGTAACATTTTGGGTTTTTTCTTAGGGGTCATGCTAACGAGATAAGTGACTTCAGCAGTGATAAGCTGGATGCAAAGCAAACTTTGGTTGCAGATACATTCAGTGAGCCTCAGTCTGAACCAGCTGAGGCTGACTGCCTAAGTGCAAGAAATGTTCCCTTCATTAAATACCTGATTTTCCCAGAATTCCTTGTTCTATTTTCTGTCACTGGTAAAATTCCAACTAGTTGCATTGAGGCCACAACTTCATCCATGGAGCAGCAACACAAACTCTTCGAAATAACTGGGCCAAACACCCTTATATGTTCTCAAGAGAGACCGTGAAAGACACAGAACAATTGCGTTACTGCCAGACCAGGATACAAATTGCATTTAATTGGTTAGGCAGAGCCAAGGAAGAACGCAACCTCACACATGGTTTAATGAAACCAGTCTGGTCTAATCAATGGAGTCATTGTAATCGTAATCATACAATGTCTGCATCCCATCAAGTGAAAACAGGCACCTGCAAGTTGCGCCATCCCACTTACCTGCTCCTTGGTGTAGATGTCTGACTCTCCAGGAGGGGTTGGCACATGGGCACTGGCAAAAATTCGTTTACTTCCAGACTTGGTACTATAGAGATGAGCCACTTCTGGCACCGAGCCTAATATAGGCACATTTAGCATGTCAGCCACAGCTAAATCATCATTGTGGGGAACCCCTCCAACAATGTAGGCAGCTCTGCTCTGGAGAAGAGTTCTTATTCTTTTGATAGTCTTGGGACTGTACTTCAGCAGCGTGGCCAGGCACATGTGATGCTCCTGGAGAAAGATAACATTATTCTTGCTAAAAGGTGTTCTTTTCTATTCCATGAAACTCATTTATAATGTTGCACACAATAAATACATTATTAATAGCAGGCTGGGTTATGACCTATCCTGTAGCTTAGCAGTTTAAATTGATAAAAGCTGTTGGGGTGAGGTTCCATAATCGTGCACATCTTTAGTGTGCTGGAAATGGGCTCATTGGGAATAGAACTAATTACTACACATCTGTATTTATTTGATCCATGCGGAATTATCCTTCTGTCAGTCGGCAGAGAGGCTGGTGGCCTTTGGATAATAGTGATTCATCTCAGCAACACTTCTGGCATGGTTTAACTCTAAAGCTCCTAAAAATCAATAACAAAAATGAAGAACACCCTCCTTACAGCAGGGAATGTATTTCACCATACAGTTCAGCAGTGTTTTAAGTGATTCTCTGAGAATAAACCACTTTGATTTACCAAAGCTTGCTCTGATCACATTAAATTACTGGGGATATACGTTTCCATTACATGGTATTTCTGATAGTTACTGTAAATGGAACTACAGAGTACTCAAGGGGTGGTATTTTTGTTGTTTAAAGTACAAGGGCTTCAACTTTTTGGAAGGAATTTTTCATTTCTTCTAAAAAAGGAGTTCTATTGTTGAATGAGCTGATCATGGCAGATGCTGTAACCTCTGAATTGAAACTATCAGGTGAAACCTCAAAAATATTTCCTACCACATATCCTATGCTCAGCCTGCAGATAACCTAATTCTCTTTGCAAAGATACAGAGGTACATTGAGGTTGAGGCAGACAGGGATGGACATCATGCAGACGTAGTACACGAGGCATCCACTGCGATAGATTGCCATAAATCATATTTCTTACAAGGAGAAAAATCATCTTTACACTTTGATTTCATCTAATTAGGCCGTAGCCAGGAAAGTTTTCCTTTTCAGGCCAGCATAACTACCGGATTTGCTAGGGATTTCCAGGACTGAGGAACCCAGAATATTTTCTTTCAAAGTCCTGGATGCTCCTTCACAGGGTCTCAAGTATAAGTCCTGATTTGAATGGAGATGAAGGTGGAAAAGGAGATGGAGTAGTCCCTGGAAGCAGACATAAGGAATCCCCTTTTAACAGTTTCTCAGTGCGTTGTCACACCAAACAGCTCCAAGAAACACCCAAGTCTCTCTAAAAAATTCAGACATACTGCAAGGACAGTGAGGATGTTAAGTCAGAGACATGAGATACTCTTCAAAGTTCTAATAGGAAAAGGGAAGTCACAGGAATATAAGAGCAAAAAAGAACAACAAACAGATTTCCTGGAGCCTTTTTCCTCCTATCAGTTTTAAACTCCAGACTCTTCATGTTCTGATTCCTGTTTCTTTTCTCCTGAGTGCTGGGATAAAAGCAGGACATGGCCCATTCTGCTGGTGTCGTGGCTGAGTTCTGCTACAGAGAGAACAGGATCAATTTCCAGGCTCGGTCACTTGCTCCCTGGGGCCACGAGTGGTGATGTAGGGACGAGATTTGCTTTGTGTCTCTCAATAATGGATTTTACAGTTAATTAAAGAGTGCAGGAAACAGGCTGTAAAATCTAGTTCATTCCTGCTTTGAGAGCGGTAGAGCTGCCATGATATATTACAGGAGTGTGAGTGGCAGCAGGTAAAAGCAGAATGAAGGAATTCTCAGAATTCCTTTGGTAAGTTCCCTACATCAGAGCATGTAACTGTTCCCAGTAAATCACAGCTGCACCTAGAAAAGAAGCTTTCTTTGGAAGATCTCAACAGAAATTGCAAGAGTGAAGGCAATACACAAGAGACACCTGAAAACAACCTACTTTTACACTGAAACTACTTCAGCCAAATCACCACAGCCAAAATCATTCATGAAAGACATTTTCCATTCCTGGACAGGCCTTCCATGTTTAGCAGTGCATCTTTTATCCATAAACTGATGTGGTTTAAGTGGTATTTTTAACATGTTTTATGTAGAAGGCTTCTTAAAGCTTCCAATATTTGGTAGTTAGTACTGGAAAAATCACCCAATATCCAGAGAAAAAACAGCTTCAATTGTCAAAGTGAAACTTGAAACAATTTCATCAACAGTTTACCGTCCCAATAATTCAACTTTGCAAGGTGAAGGCCCAGCACAGGCAGCTCTGATTCTTGTAGGTGTCCAGTATCAGATAAAAGAACAATACTGAAGCTACCTCCTAAACCCACAGATATCATGTTGATGCTTTTCTCCAACTTAAGAGCAAACAGAAAACATTCATGCCTACAGAATTCATTCTAACTGTGCAAAGCTATCAGGCCGCTCTGACTCAGGGGTCCCCCCCTGCACAGCAAGAGCACTCAGCACTTCTCTCACTTCGGTGTTTTTGGACTATTCAACAGAAGAGGATTCATACATAGAGCAAGTGTCTTGCTGAACATTATGCTAGTGTCAAGCAATGCACTTATGAAATACAAAAAGCTTCTTTCCCTTCTGAAGCTATTGGTTTCAATCTCTATATGGTATAGTAAATACTTGTTCAACAACACGACTAGAAGAGGATTATTAATATATGTCAAAAACAGGAGCAGGGTTTCAAGCATAGCCCCTAGAGATGGAAACACAGTACGAAGTTTCATAAAACTCAAATCTCAGCTGAGACCCCATAATACTCATAAAATTATTCTTCACTGTAAGGAGTGTTCACTGCCTACAGTATTCTCAGAAACACTGTTCACAGTGTACATTAATTAAGGTCTTTTTTTAGACCATGTTTTATCACCTGGGTTTTAAACTGATTTCACAGGTTCAAAACTAATATTTCTATATTAAGTTGGTTTTAAGTTGTGCTTTTTAGCAAGTTCTGCATTAGATTTCCTTGTAAGAAACACTCCAGACTTGACTGATTGAATGCTGGGCTGCCCAGAGATAAAAGTTGGCGTAATAAGAATGGTTTATTGCTACGATTTGCTTAGAGATATAAATCTATCAAGTTCCCAGGCCCAAGCATATAGTAAGAAGGGACAGTGCTCTACAAATAGCCAATATAAGACTATCTCAACTAAGTCCATAAAGCTAAACCAGGATATTTATTTCCGATGCTCTAACTAGTAGTCTAATCAGTAAAGCCCTTAAACTTGCAATAATATTTCACTGATGTGTACCAGAGCGTTACAAGTTATAAAATTTCCAATTTAATTTTACTGCATCCCTCAAGCTGTAGTAATTAGAAGACAAACTCACAGGGAAGCTGTTTATAGCTTCAGGGGTGAGAATCCTGAACCTGTCCTGCAGGTCACCCATGGCCTCGGGGTGCCTAGATCTAACAGCTGCCTGCAGACCCAGGAGTTTATTGTAATACTGCAGTAACTCCTCACTCAGATGAAGGGGGCAGATGTAGATGACGTCCACGTTGGCATCTAAAACAAAGGGGCACAATGTTCATTATTGGAAGGAAGGTAGATTCCATTCAGAGCAGCAAACTGCTAATTCCCAGCCCCTTGCAAACAAACAGCTTCCTGAAACAAGTGCTGGAAATAAAACAGATCTGCAATTCCCAGATCTTAGTGGTTTAACTGCTTTTTCTGTGCTTCAGCATTTCTCCGAAGACAGGTCAGCAAACCAAAGAAATAGTTGGGTTTCAAAATTCAATCTGCAGAACATATTGGGGGCAGAATTTGGAAGTGTTGCAGGGGGATTTCTATGCGTGACTCCCATTAACATCAATGGGAATTGCAGCACTGCTTTAAAAATATATCCCATTAGCTTCAGTAAATTATAAAACTGAGCTATTCAGTTTAGAAAGCTGATGAAATTGCAGGTTTTGTGCTTCCTGGATTTTGCATGGCCTGTTCCCATTCTTATCCTGTCCATATAAAACCTCACGGTAGGATACCATTAATAACTACTGTGGAGCATGTGAGTGTGCAGATTAGCTACGTAAATACCACAGTGTGGAAATCTGCTTTTCTCTATGCAAAACAACTTGGCCTGAAAGACAGTGTATATGCAAACACTCAGAGGTGAGAAAGTGGAAGTCTTTAATACATGTTTGGAAAATGTTAACTACTCTGCTCTTCTAAAATATTAATGTTAATAGATGAGCTAATGAATTAACAGGCCTTGCAACATCAATAGAACGCAGTGCCAAGAAGCACTCCTAGATTGTGATCCAACTTCTGCTGAAATCAGTAGGAAGTCTTTCATTGTCTTTCCTGGGCACAGGAACAAGAGCCTGGGAAGTGCCAGGGACAACTGCTATTCCACATGAGTGAATCAGAAGCAAAGCAAGTGTCAGACTAAGGAAACCCTGAGCCTGACGTTATAAAGGAATAAGATATTCCATCCGTTCACTTTGTTTTGCCACACTGCTGCAGGCAAACAACCCACAGTAAAATGTAAGGCTGGAATCTGAAGGAGTGCAGCACCCAACAAGCAGCCCTGTATTTGAAGCCCCCACAAAGCCTTTATATAATACACTTCATTACTATATAACTTCTTAAACATAATTAAAAGGACAGTTCACTAGAACTGTCAGTCAGTACTTTGTTGCTTTTAGGCATTTACTCAGATTTGTGAAGATGAGCCTCAGAATTCACCAGCTTGGGTACAAAAAGACTCTTGTGTCAGCGGTGAAGCTGGACTATACTGTCAAAAATGGACAAGCTTAAGTGAATCTGTTGAATAAAACACTGCAGCACATTTTACTGCTCTTAGCATGGCCCTGTAAAGAGATAATACAAGTCTCCTTTGGACACAGTGGGGCTCCAGAGAAAGATTAACTCATGAGAGGTCACAACAAGCAAGGAAATCCTCTGGGATTCTAAAAAAAAGAAAACCAATATGGTAAATCTCAATGCTCTTCTGCCAGGCAGAGGTAAAGCAGCTGGTCTAGGTAATGATTTAGTCAACATTTGACTAGCTTGTATCTTACTCATGGTCTATTTTACATTTTACGCTAGTTTTCATGTTGACAGATCTCAAAGTGAGAAAACACCTGGTTAATGTGTTCACTTTGTCCCTTTAAGTTTCTAACTCTCATTTTAGAGCCCCCCCAAAAATCTGTTAAAAAAATAAAACTGTACTGTGGAAAACCAATATTAGTGCCTAGATAATATATAAAGGCAATTACATTATTATTTTAGGCAACTGTAAATTTCTGGATCCAATATATTCTGGTTACAAACTTACTAAATGGCATTTATAAAATAATAATGATACTGAAATATACATGGATCATGTGAAGTATTATGAAGTATGTCATTCCAGGGAGCCAGTGAGGCTGGTCACTGACAAATCATGTTCCTTACTGCTTTGCTTAAGAGAGGACTGTTACTCCAGCAAAAAAAGCCCTCTTTGTAAATGTATGTCTTCTGCCTCTTTTGCTAATTTAAAAAACATCAGTTTAAATAAGGCCTTGCTCTTCCCTAGCACATCTTTCTCTCCATATGAGCCTGAGTGAACACCAGCAGAATTAGCTACCTAATTTTGTAGAACACTAAACACTTTTGTGGTGCTCAGCATGCCACAGGATGAGGCTGCTTTACCTTAGCATGGAGCTGGGAAGAATCAGCATGTTTTTCTTATGAATGACATGGTCAGGAGCAAATGCCACAGCAGATAAATTGCTTCCAAGCTTATATGTTCTCTATATTTACCATTAATACACAAATCCTCAACAGTCATTCTCTTTTACTTATTATGGGCAAATAATGAGCGAAAAATAGGCAGCCAGCAGCTCAGAACATACCCAGTATGTCACACAGCCTTCCCATCTGCATGTTCTGCTGGAGAGCAAGGTCAGGAATATGCTCACGGATGCCTTGGGAATATCCTGGAAAAAAAGTAAAGCCCCCCCAACTGTATTCAGAAAACCCTCAGTATTAGAAGGAAATCAGACTTTGCATTAAAAAAAGCTGTAATGAAGGTGTTTCAAATTCCAAACATGGCATAGCACTAACTGCATCATCTTTATGAATTTACTTGTATTAGTGAACTGATGTAACATTCCATTTTTATGTAATGAGGTATTAAATACAAACCTAAATGTTAGACCTATACAGCTTTATATTTCAAACATGCAGACTGAGCATTTTGAGTCGTCTTTACTGCTGGGTTTTATTTTTAAACACTGAAAAACCTGACACCATCATTAAGGAAGAATCCTGGTACATTTTGTTCTTCGCACACATAAAAGGCAACAAACCCACTTCATTAAGGAGATGTCTGAGCTATACCTGATCACTTTGTTGCAGAGGATGAGTGAGTGGCAGCCTGTCTGAGCTTGGATTATCTATCTAGAGGTCAGACTCCAGCTGATTGCACACTCACATTCAAAGACAGCAGTAAATGACATGTAACTGTAACCTCTAATCCTGTAATTTTTAAATTCAGCTAATTCTAAATAAGTCTCTGTGTATGAACACACACAATGTGAGTTCATAGCTGCAATAGCTGTGATTGAATTAATAAGGAAGTTAAGCTTAACACGTCATGTTTGGCATAAAATCTTGACTAATCCAGTAACAAGATCCTTACATTTCATATATCCACACACGACCAATCACCTGAAATGTATGAAACTCTCAGTTTGACCATAATGTGCTCAGTATTTCAGTGCTTTCATTTTGGAAGACAGTAATAGTGGATCCTACAGGCAAATTACAAGGACAGTTCTTCCAAGTAGTCACCATTCTGAGGTGCTGTGGCAATGATACTTTGCACACAGAACATAATAAAATATAGAGGAATGGAAATCACCAGTTTCAGTTTTAGTAATTTCTTGTAAAACCTACACACAGTAGTTAGCACAATGGCACCAGGCATCTGCAGAACTATATCAAAAGATATTGATTTTCTTTTCCCACTTTAATATTAAGCTACAGTAATACGAAAAAGCTTGCTTTCATTAGTTAAACTGTAGTCTCAAGGCTTCACTTTGTTCTCTCAGGTGGGGACCAGTTTTAAGCCACTAACAATGCTGCCTTCCAATTACAAACATAGAATGCAGCTGATTTATTTCCCTGCACTAAACTGTCCTCTTGAAAACACATTTGGTTTAAAGAAATAAGTCTGGGCAGAAAAGTAACATGCAAATAGTACTTGGAAAATCAGTCATTATTAGAAAGGAATAATGGTTAAAGTAGCAATGAAAAGTTAAAACTTGCATGTTGCAGTGGTTCTGCAGAAACACTGTAGCATAAACCATGACAGCATCACACCAACTACCACATGTACTCTTCTTTGATAGGTTAATAAAACATATTAATTCACAATATATTAGTTTCCATTGACATGACCCCATTAAACTTAATGAGAAGAATAGTCACTCCTTGTGAATTCTTCATCTTCCAAG